>NW_007726616.1:82717-87521 GCF_000696425.1 Galeopterus variegatus
GCAAAACATCAGACAGGCCCAGATTGGAGACATTCTGCAGGATATGGGCCAGTGCTCCTCACGACTCTCAAGGTCATGAAAAATAAAGGCTGAGAAATTGTTACAGTGTAGAGGGGACAGAGGAGAGCATAAAAACTAAATGCAATGTAGTGCCCTGGATTAGATTCTGGAACAGAGAAAAGATGTCAATAGAAAAAAAAAGGGAAATCTAAATAAAACCTATCATTTAGAAATTTGTTAAAAATGAGCTTACATGTAGAAAATTGTGCATTTTCTATTAACCAAAATCTCATAACTTCTGGGGGATATGAGGCATGAGTCACACTTCTTTAGCGACAAGTTTTACTCTGCATGGTTTATTTTTGCACCAAGCCTGCAATAAAAATATCTTAACACCATTGCAGTAAACACAGCAATTGGAAAATGGAACATGGGAAGGTGATCTCCCTTGCCGGAATCCTGACTGCATGCTAGAAACAGTCTTAAAAGATGAAGTAATTTGCCTTTTGCTTAATAATTTTGAAAATGAAATGAAGGGCCAGGAACCTGAATTTTTAAAAAGCCCTTTGTAAATTCAGGTGAAAAGCAGTGTGCCAGGTAATGGAGGGCACACAGTAAAGAGTAAATCCAGATATGCCTGGAAAACATCTGCCTGGAGAAATGTGGTAGGAGAGACCGGGAGGCAGTGGGTGGAACTAACGTTCGCACCATGTGCCACATACTGGACACTCTGCTCAGGGTTTTCTACTGAGTGTCTCAATTAGTGCTCCCCAAACCAAAAACCGATGCTGCAGATTTCATTAACCCATTTCACAGTTTTAAAAACTGAGGTTCAGTGAGATTGAGTAACTTCCCTAAAATGTTATGCACTAACCCTGAGACCTGTACCAAGATCAGACTCCAAATTGCATACAGTATTCTGTTTACTAAAATAATATTCCCCAAATGTCAGTCAGTTATAGTTGTCAAAATACCATTTAAACTACCATTTCCTTTATACTTATGTGAGCAACCTACTCTTTAATTCAGACATGAATAAGAATATATGTGTGGCATGGTATGTGTGTGTGGTGTGTGGGGGGCGTGTGTATTTCTGTGTGTTGTATGTGTGTGGTGTGTGTGTGTGTGTGATGCTTCTGTGTGGTGTGTCTGTTTGGTGTGTTTGTGTGGGGTGTGTGTAGTGTGTGGTGGGGGTGGTGTGTGTGTGTGTGTGATGCTTCTGTGTGGTGTGTCTGTTTGGTGTGTTTGTGTGGGGTGTGTGTGTGTTGTGTGTGTAGTGTGTGGTGGGGGTGGTGTGTGTGTGTGTGTAGGGGTTGTGCGGTGTGTATGTGGTGTTTCTGTGTGGTATAGGAGTATGTGGGGTGTGTGAGGGTGTGTATGGTGTGGGTGTGGGTGGTGGTGGTGGTGTGTGTGTACTCAGTACTGCATACGTGACCAAAAGAAAAAGGACAGGCATTTCAATGTGAAAATTCAGAAAGTTAATAGCAAAAGGCCATTATAGCAAGATAGCTTTGCTACAGTAGGGTTTTATTGGAATAGATGTGCAGAGAAGGGAGGGGAAAAAGGACAGGCATTTCAATGTGAAAATTCAGAAAGTTAATAGCAAAAGGCCGTTATAGCAAGATAGCTTTGCTACAGTAGGGTTTTATTGGAATAGATGTGCAGAGAAGGGAGGATCAGAGCAGGGGTGGAGCTGAAGAAGATCTTGGGTTACTCAGAAAATATGTGAGGTTGTGTCTGGAGGTAGAGTTTAAGGCAAGGGTAGGCTACATTTTGATGGTACCATATTTCCATGATCGAATGAGGTCAGTAATTGTGACAAAGTGAGAATTATGTAGTTACAAACACTCAAAGGTCCATGACAATCTATCATGTCCTAACAGGCATCAAAGGAAAGAGATGCTGCAAATTCCCATCAAAATCGGCTCCCAGTTTTAATTGCATTGGGAAGAGTACTAATGCATTTACTCCAATTTTCCAGTGTCTACTGGCATTTGTTAAATCAGTCACAGTGACCCAGATCCATCCATGTTCAGGATACACCACATAGAACTCACATATCCTGGAGCTGACACAGTGATTGACCATATTTTTCTATAGCTCTTGGGATCACATGACTGTGCTCGACACTTTGTAAGGCAATTTTCTCTTCTTGAAAGGCCTTGCCTTTCACCTTCAGCTTTGCCCTCCACCCAGCCAACCCCTTCTCACTTGTCATTTGGTTTCAGCTTTGATGTCACCCCCTCCGAAAGCCTTGCTGGATCCCGCTGTCATGTTGAGGTGCCCCGCTCCAGCACCCTGTGATTTTCTTGCAGAAGAACTGAGTTGTCATTGCCTGTTGGAGCGTTTACCTTTCCCACTGGCCTGGAGCTCTTCAACACTTAGCACAGAGCAAATGCCAGTAAGTTAGTAAAGAATTATATAGTTATACACAAATAAATAAGTGCATAAGTAGGACTACCCAATTGTCCCAAGATCGGTGACACTATTTAAGAATCCAGCGAATGTCCATTAATGGGTGAATGGATAGAGAAAATGTGGTATATCTACATAATGGAATACTATTCAGCCTTAAAAAAGAGGGAAATTCTGTCATTTGCAACAACATGGAGGACATTATATTAAGTGAAATAAGCTAAGCACAGAAATACAAATACCACATGATCTCACTTACATGCAGAGTCTAAAAAAGTTTAACTCTTAGAAGCAGAGAGTAGAATCATGGTTGCCAGGGGCTGGGGTGGGGTGAGGAGGGTTGGGGAGATGATGCTCAAAGGATGCAAAATCTCAGTTAGGCAGGAGAAATAAGTTTGAGAGATTTGCTGTACAATAGGGTGACTGTCATTAAAAACAATGCATTGCATACTTGAAAATTTCTGAGAGTAGATTTCAAGCATTCTCGCGACAAAAAAGTAAGATATTGCATGTGTTAATTACCTCAATTTAGCCATTTGCAATGTATATATTTCAAAACACATTTTACGTGATAAATATATATATATGTTAATTTAAATAGATAAATAAACAAACAAATAAATAAAAACGTATCCTTCTGCTCCTCTACCCCAGACCATGAGAGCTTTGCAAAGAATTTTTTTTAAAAAGGGCAAAATTACCAATTCACTCATAGAATCGAAATGCATTCATTTATAAATGTATATAATAGAGTCAAGAGCAATACCTGAACTAGGACAATGCCTTTACCCAGTGGTTGTATAATCAAAATATATTCACTTATTGACTGTGTTTTGTCTTCTGCTGAATGCTGTGGCAGATGTGGACAAAGAGGAGTTGGTAAGAAGGTTGGATAAACATAACAGCACAGAGAGAAGAGAGTAGTGAAAAATTTAAGGCAGTGTATATAAAAATAACTCAGTATTAAATTGCCTAATATACAGGAGTCTTAGCATGCACGAATTTAAAATTTTCCATTTTCGTTCTTCATAAGAGATGTCGAAGGTCAATGACATGGTCCCTTTAAAGGATTGGTGTGTGGAAGTGCAGCACTTGAGCTAGTGCCTGGTCTATAATCTGGCCTCTGCATCTCAGCACAACTTTATTGTTCTCTGCTTGTCCTTCTGTGTGCAGTAATTGTGGTAAAGAGATAAGACATTGCAGATTCAAGTAAGTTCATGGCCAATATTAAAATAATAGTGATATAATGTGCAATGGTACCAAGTTCATTTTAAGGGCAGAATTAACTTCAATAGTTTTATAATCAACTTTAGTCTTATATTCATGGAGTTGTAAGCACGTGAAAAAGTCACTTTTACTTTATTCAGGTTTGAAAGAAAAATTGTATGCTATAAAGCAATGGCTAGCAAAGAAAATTTGGCCCAACACCTGTAAATAAAGTTCTTTTGGAACACAGCTATGCCCACATTGTTACATATTGTCTACAGCTGATTTCATGGCACAACAGCACAATTGAATAACTGCAACAGACACAGCACGGTGCACAAAACTGAAAATATTTAATATCTGGTCCTTTACAGAAAAGGTTTGCCAACACCTGCTATAGGGATGCTCTCAAATTAAGAAATTCACAAAATCTTATATAAGATTCCTTATGAATACCAAAAATCTATTGTTAATTCAGAGGTTCATAAAAAGAAGGGGTTAATAAAGATGGGACTGGAAGATAGATGAGAAAAAGATTCATAGGGAAAGAACTATAGCTAAAAAACTGGTTAAAAATTTATATGAACCAAAAGAGAAATTCCAAATCACTTTTACATTTGCATGTATTTAGAAAAGAACAAATGAGTTGCAGGTGTAAGAGATTAAATAGGTCGGTGTTGAGGCAGGAATATAACTTTCTTCCTCTTCGGCTTTCTGTGTTTTGAAGGGTTGATACTCTATATTTCAGTCCTAAGATCATTAACTAAAGTATTGGACACCCATTCTGGATGTATCAAACAGAATCTATTTTTGCATGTGTAATCCCCACATGTTGTTTGCATTAAAAAAGCACTTGTTAATTATTTATAGAATAAAAAATAAAACAAAAATCCACATTTATGCAAGTAGTCTTTAATCTATGTGCTCTAGTTGAGAGAAGTTTGAGAGTGGGAGTCTGGGCAGAGTCCAGGCTGGGAGTAGGATATGTGGAGGAGAGAGAAGGGAGCAGAATTTGAAATTTTAACTAATGGAGTAATCCACATTTATGCAAGTAGTCTTTAATCTATGTGCTCTAGTTGAGAGAAGTTTGAGAGTGGGAGTCTGGGCAGAGTCCAGGCTGGAAGTAGGATATGTGGAGGAGAGAGAAGGGAGCAGAATTTGAAATTTTAACTAATGGAGTAAT
>NW_007726616.1:87670-90162 GCF_000696425.1 Galeopterus variegatus
AGTAGGATATGTGGAGGAGAGAGAAGGGAGCAGAATTTGAAATTTTAACTAATGGAGTAATCACCACCTCTCAATCTGGAAGAGTTTTCATTATATCTTAAAACCAAGCATATAAATGAACAAATTTGCCACTGCAGTTAAAGAAAACTTGTAGACAAAACATCTTATAGAAAGCATTCTCAAATATTTTATAGAATTTTGTTGCAGAGTCTATTTGCACTAGAGAAAAACTTTTGTGTGGGATTCGCACAGTATCTTGCAGGACACAAATAGCTATACAATTATAATCTGTATATTGAGGCAGGAAACTACTATATTTCTTGGATTTGCTAGAACTTGGACAATGTCCATAGAAAAATCAAGAACTCCCAGCCACTAATATTTCAGTTCTCATTCAAGGAAATGGCTGACCAGTACGGGCAAAGTGGATTGGCATTGAATGAGAATGTAAACAAGTCACATCAGAGAAAGATCTAGAAGCATCTGGCAGGTAAACAATAAATCAGGAGCAATAGCTAGACTAAGACAATACCTTAGACCTGTGATTCTCAACCCTGTCTGCACACTGGAGTCACCTGGGAGCTTTAAAGAATTACTAATGCCCAGATTCCATGCCCAGAAATTCAGACTTTATTGATCTAGAGTAAAGATTGCGTCGGCATTGTAAAAGCTTTCCAAGTGATTCCAATGCCCGGTCAGGTTTGGGAACCACCAGTCTTAACCACTTCTTTTAGTATGGGAGACAGGTCACTAACACTAATCTCATGAAACAGTAAACCAGGAGTTTCTCAAACCTCATTCCCACAACCCCTTAGAGATTTTTGCCATGTATCAGTTATATTATTAATGTTTATAATATTTTCCTTTAAATCAACTCATTCTCTAAAAAATTTAGACCTACACTTCAGCTTCTTTCTAAATAATAGCATCTGGAAAATCACAGGTTTGTGTGCTGATTGTATTTTTTTCTAATACTTATTAAAACATGCAGTGTTAACGTAAGTGTGATACCCATACACAAGACGGTTTTAGTTGATAAAGCCAATTTAGAAAAATTAAGCAATATATTACCTAAACCCCTCTTGTATATATACTACAGAATTCATAGTATTAAGTCATTCCTTCAACACTGACCCAAAAGACCTACCATACATCCACCACTTATAGTGATTTATCAATTTGCTTATTCATTAATTTGAATTGTGTGATCTCTGACACTGTGTGGAAGAGACAAGTGTTTCAGGAAATGAGTAAGCCCAAATAATGAGTCAGTTCTAGCTCAACTATGCTTTGCTATTTTCTACTCACTGTGTATGTCATAATGCTTGCAAAATTATATCACACTAAATTTTATGAACAAAATAATATGTTATATTGATATTTGAGAATTTGGAAGCTTCAGGAAGTCTTGGGACTTCATCCTTCAAAAAGACGAAAGTGTAATGATATTATTATTAACTTGCTATTGAGAGAAAATGGTTGGGAGCAACTATATATTAATTTAATAGGTATGCCTAGAAAGCAATATTATCAGATGCAAGTAAGTTTACTCATCTAATTATAAATGATGTTAACACATTTTTTTTTTTTTGGCTGAGAGATTTCTCTGAATCTTTAATATGCAAATATAATTTGTGGATTTTAAAGAGAGAGACTTAGTATACGGAATTTTCCAAGTTTGGTTAAGCAGAAAACTCTTCTTCCTCGGACCACCAGATAAGGATCTCTAGGAATTTATGTTTTCTGAAACATGGTTTGAGAAACACCAGCCTACTATATAACTATATAAGCTATCTCTACATGTAATCCCAGTTATTTAGTCTACAGGTATGTTGAATTTGCCTATCAGTAAAGCATATGTATTGTTTATTCTGTTTTACCGCCATTGAACAGAACTCCTTTTTTTCAAGTTAGAGTTTTGAAATGTGTAACATGGAAATCAACTGCACAGAAGAATATTAGGGTAATTATTTGTCTATTTGATGTGTATGACACTCACTGAGTCAAGTAATGCTCAGGGCCAATCCTGATATAGGAGGTAGAAGGTTTCACAAAGTTTTTAAGCCCCACTTCTGCATATCCATAGGATTAGCTTTCTATGTGAGGAGTGTGGATGGGGACAAAATTATTATAAGACAATTAATTGGAGCAACAGAAAAGAAGAGATAAAGGAAAAATAATGGTGAAAATTTCTTAGTATAATTATTCAAAGTTGTTCAAGCTTTTGTCCTACCTTTCTTCACTAAGTACCATGTCCATTTGTCAATGCTCTTAAAAGTTCTTTGAAACATTACTTTTGGGATTTTCATGCCGTCTTATCATTATTGATGTACCAAAATACATACATTTTTAAAATTCTCCTATTGTTTAACACTTAGATTCCCTTCCCAACCACCACAATAAGCAATATCCAGTGGACATTTCTTCATATAAACTTTTCATTTGTTCACAAATATTTATGTGTCTGTTATGTGTCAAGCACAGCATTAGGC
>NW_007726616.1:90827-92310 GCF_000696425.1 Galeopterus variegatus
AAACTTTTCATTTGTTCACAAATATTTATGTGTCTGTTATGTGTCAAGCACAGCATTAGGCTCTGGAAATTCCATGGTGAGCCAATAACTATGCAGTCCCTGCCCTTGAGGATTTATACAAATGCATTTAAAATAGGCACTTGGTAATTAATCATAGAATAATAAATCTTGAAAATACTATTAATGAAAGGTAGATTGTAGTATGAGAACGTGAAACAAGAAATTATTTTTGGAGTAAACTGGGAATATCTTCACTGAGAAAAGAGTTGAGTTTTCTGCCCTTCAGTTTATTTTATTTATATTTGAATGTTAAGACTACATAAGATTCTTAATTCTTCAAACTATTTCAAAACTCAGGGTGTGTTCTTATGACATAAACACTTTTGCTATTCTGATAAGCTCATTGGGAATTAAGCATTATTTAAACTTGATGGGTTGCGCTTTAAGAAGTAAATTGTACCTTGTATAAGTCAGAGTTATCTCTTCCTGTTTTGGAAGGGTCCACCCAGATCATTTTAAAACTTTCTACCTTGCTTTTGATGTTTGGAAAAAGGAAAGATTGCTGGGGGTCGCTGTTTCTAATTCTTAGCCATTGCCCAAAGCACGGTGGAAGAGTTTGAATGAACTACAGGATGGGTTCAGCTCATGTGTCTGGACTGGGGATCTACTAAGTTTTCCATCTTTTTCAAATGGTTCAGTTTGAAAAGTATGCCACCAACCATTTTTTTCTGTCTTAGGTGTTTTCAGTGCTATCATAGTTTATAAATAAGGTTATGTTGACTTGATACAAATAGTGCACTTTTGCTGGAACAAGATGAGAAAAAATAAGAAATGGTTTCCAATCTGATGAGGGAAGTGATGGACAAAGGAAACCACAACAAAACAGCTGCAGAATACAAATGTGTGTGCTAAATGGCAGGGGGAAATTGTAAAAGAAAACTCCTCTTGGGGCCAGATCTCGATAACGACAGAATCCTGGACTTGTTTCTCATTTGCATGAGCATCGTTTCATATCTTTTCTCTGAAAGTAAAATAAAGTCTTAAAGCTTGTCTGCTGGGCAAAATACTCAATTATGAAATCTTTCCAACCAGAAGAAACCATGCTGAAGAAATAAAATTTTTTAAAAATCTAGTTATGTATATTGCCTCTAAAATGACCATGACTATGAATATGCAAAAGAGAGTATATGAGTTAACATGCTGATTGCAAAAGATAAAACACTGACTATCCCTTAATAACAATAATGTCTCAAATTGGTGTGTTTTTCTCTGAATTTACTGTTAACCATAAATCATCAAAAGACTTAATATTTCGCTTGGACTCATTTGTGTTTAATGTTCCAAGGAGACAGAGATGGAGACGGGATGTTTTTGTAAAGAAAATGATCCAGTGTTTAATGCTTTTCAAATCTCATTCTACTAACAGTATATCTTTTCCTAAATAGCTTATATTTTGATGGCCATTTCATCACCATAAGTCTTA
>NW_007726616.1:93842-94989 GCF_000696425.1 Galeopterus variegatus
CCTTCTATTTTTCCATGGAAAATTAATAACATCCTTTGGTAGTCCTTCAAAGTAGCCCACAGTATAGCAGGTAGTATAGCAGGTCCACAACTCCCAGTTAACTGGAGGAATCTGGATCCACAGATCTGTCTGCCCTACCATGGTTTTTCTTTTATAGTTTGATAAGAAAAGTTGTTCAACAGGGAAATAAGAGAAAAACAATGAGAAAATAAAAATTAGTCTTGTTTGTAGAGCTTAAAAATAAGTTTCCTGTAAGCCAGTCCTATTACAAACAGGCCCACTGTCCCTTGAGTATTTTATTCAGCCAGGAGAAGGAATGAACCAACTCACCAAGTTCTGGTCAGTTGCACATTCAAATTTTCAAGTGTGCTGTAGAGAGAAGCCAAACAGAATCCATTTATTCCAGAGCTATAATACAGTGGCTGTTGTGTTTTGGGTGTCAGATCCATTCAAATTTAAATTCTGGTCATTCCCAGAACACCTCAAAGCTGGAAAAGTCTCCCTTAACAAATAAATAAATAAACAAATAACAAAAATGACTAAACATAATAAATTTTGCCCAGAGAACAAAGACTTCGGACATTTTCTACTAAGCAAATTTGGTAAAGGTAACACAATGAATAAATATCTGGAAAAAAGGGTACCTGATAAAAGAGGCCAGACTCAGTAAGACCTTTGTAACTTGTATCTTTTGACCTAATCGCCATTTTTAATCATTGTTTCTTGCACTTTCAGAAAGTTATGGGATCATACAACATATCTTCTATCTTCTACCTTAAGCTGTCTCAGATTCATTTATTTCGAACTATTTTATTGACCAACTACTATGTGATAATCACAGTACTGGTCAACTGAAAAGATGATGCTGCCTCTGTTCTCCATCACTCACAATCCAGGGTTAACCACCCTCTCACTGAAATACTGTCTTCTCTTGGTTATTTTCAGCATGTAGTTGGTAACTGAAGTCATGGGAACAGATGAGAATATAGAGAGAAGGGAAGGGTAGGTAAGAAGAAAAGGGGAGGGAAGAGGAAAGGAGGAGGCAATGATCCTAAGGGAGGAATTCTGTCATAGAGCATTACCTCTGGAAAGGAAATCAGTGATTTTTTAAAAATTCATCTGCCTCTTGTTAAAGGTAAGGTATAAC
>NW_007726616.1:96340-98168 GCF_000696425.1 Galeopterus variegatus
TTGTTATGTCCAGCAGTCATTCTGAGCTTGAAATTCATCCTGCTCCTTTCTTAGTAAATCACAATGTTAACCAATTTAGTATGACTTGTTGTTAGATATTCCAAGTATTAATATCAAAAATTTAGGCGCTTTGGGAAATGCATTTTTAGATTTATTTTCTCTTTTTATTTGGACTGTGGGAGAATGTTATGGTATTTTAATGTCTTGTAATTAAAAGGGAAAATTTACCAAAACTTCAGATTCCAGGACCTATTTCCTACTGTTTCCCTTGTGCCCTATCACTCATCTCTGTGATCTTTATGTTTGATTAGAGTGCCGAAATGATTCCAGCAGGTCTAGCTCAGTGCCTGGGTACCACTTCAGAAAACAGCCACCAAGCCCATCTATTGACGTCAATTACAGGTCTGAGACATTTTCCTCCAGCACCGTATTGTATTAACTTTTGTGTTTGTTTCCTTTAAATTACAGGGTGACCTGCTTTCAGTTTGGAATTATAACCACTGGCCAAATGAGAACTATATTTTCCATCAAAAATAACAGAAGAACCAGGGATTCCTCAAAATGACTAGGCACTGAGAAAGCAAACAAGCAAATACAAAATTCAGCTGTCAAAATTAGAGACACTGTCAAAAGTCTTTTTAAAAAGATAAACTTTTTGCTTTAAAATATGATTTTTTTGCACATCGATCTGTAGATATTTATATAACTGTGCCCTGCTGCTGTATCATTAAGTATATTTGAAATTGGATACACAATGCATTAATTTGGCAGCTTATCATATTATCTAGTTAATTTCATCCTAGATTTTATCTTCTAGGCTGGTGGTGTTGAAACTGATCAAATTCACTTTTTGGAAAATCATTTCCTATGAAGAAAGTTCTCTACCTCAAGGTCTATTTGAAAACATCTCCCCCCAAAATTGCAACAATAAATAAATACATAACAGATTAGCAAGACCTAAGTGTTGCTCTTGTCTGGCACTAGAAGTTAACAGTCTGTACTTCATGATAACTGAAAAATTAGCAGGAATTGTTTTGAGTATATGCAAACTAAGTTAAGAGGACAAGAAATACAGCTTTTAATTCTAATAGTTTACATAAATTATAAGGCATTGTTGGGAAATTGTTGAAATGAGTGATTTGAATATTATGAAGGGTTTGAAATAAAGCTGGAAAAGTATCAAAGGTTTTTTTCAACAATAAACTATTTTGCAATGACAAGAGGATCCATAAGCAGTGTCTAATGTACTTTAGGATTCCAAAATTTCAGGAGCCATCTACTCTAACTCAAAATAATGTATTATTTATCACCCTTTCAGTCTTTGCTTAAATGTCTCTATTTGCAAGCATCCCTTTGCCTCTCCAAAGCAATCTAACTGCATTTCAGATAATCTGAAAAAAAGAGAAAGAACAGGGAATTCCCTAGCTCATGTTCAAATTGGCCTTTCTTCAATTTTTCCCAGTGGTCCCAGAGCTCTTGTCTGACTGTTGTGCAGAATATGGCGACTGCTTCTTTACAGAGCCACACTTCAGGCATGAGAACTTAGCTATTGTACCGCCTCCAAGTATTTGCTAAACCAGGCTGAACATCCCCCATCCCTTTAGCTTGCTTTATTTTTCCTTTTCAATTCACATGATTTCATTGCAAGGCCAAAGTCCTTGTAACATTATTTCAGAGCCTTCTTAAAGAAAAGCACCAAATATAAAACCAAATACTCAAAGAGTGGTTTGATAGGAAATAAATGACATGATTTAAAAAAAAAACAAAACAATTTAGGATTTAAGAATAAATGCCAGGGCCGGCCCGGTGGCACACTGGAGAGTGCGCC
>NW_007726616.1:98734-122528 GCF_000696425.1 Galeopterus variegatus
ACAATTTAGGATTTAAGAATAAATGCCAGGGCCGGCCCGGTGGCACACTGGAGAGTGCGCCGCTTGGGAGCCCGGCAGCGCTCCCGCCGAGGGTTCGGATCCCATGTGGAGACCGGTTCCCGCTCACTGGCTGAGCGCGGTACGGGCGCGACACCGAGGGTTGCGATCCCGTTACCAGTCAAGTAAAAAAAAAAAAAGGAATAAATGCCTGAACAAAGTAGTCAGTTAAGTATAATAAGATAGGTAATAAAATACATAATAATATGTAAATAATAGAACAAAATTAAGTGTGTGTATGTAAATAGCATGTGCATACACGTGTATGCATATCTACAGACAGACAGAGAGAGAAAATGGTCTTCGTTTTGCCTGGAAGGGGCACCCAGTTTAAACACCAAAATTCTGGCAAAATTTGAAGTATTCTCATTAGTATTCTTTAAAAAAACTCAAAACTCAACACTCTATCTTGAGAAGAATCTGGATGTGAAGGTTGGGAGTCAGTCCTGGGGGGAGGGGAGTGTTTGAGGGAGCAGGAAGTCAGATTCCATAGAGGAAAAAAAATTAATTCAGCAAATGTAAGTTGAGTAATTAACATATGTTTTAGTTTTATGGTTGTGAGATATACGAGCAACAGACACGATAAAATAGAGGTCAGAGGACAGTACAAATTAAATATTCATGTTTTTCAAACAAGAACATTCATGTGTTCATTCATCCAGTATTTATTGAGAACCTACAATATATCAGCACTGTTCTGAGAAATTGAAACACCAATGTGGCCTCAACAGAGTGAGCAGTAGATTTAAAATAATTCTACGTAGTTCAGAAAGTAAATTAAGCAGTTGTGTAGCTTCAGCCAGTTTAGTACAAAGAGTAATCCCAGCAGAAGGAGTTGTTTGCTTTCCTAAATAAATTGGTTTTCTGGTANACAAAGAGTAATCCCAGCAGAAGGAGTTGTTTGCTTTCCTAAATAAATTGGTTTTCTGGTAATAGTAGTAGTAATTACATAAAGTGTTAATAAGAACCTTTACTGAAGGTTTATGGTGTGTCCAGACAATGAGCTGAAGTTTTATACAATCATTATATCACTTAATCATCACAACAACACTTTGAGAATGTTATAATTATTATCCCTATGTTACACAGCAAGGAAGCTAAAGATTAGTCTTCCAAAGTCCCATAGCTGATGAATGTGTAAAGTACATTATTTGCAAAAAATGGCTACAATTCTCCCTAAAGCCATGCTCTTTGCAACGTAATTTTGCAGGTCCTCCAGTCAAGAGGTGTTGTCTATTTCTTCATCTTCTGAATCTTGTTGGCCAATTGAATACAGAGGAAGTGGCAGTGTACCAGTTTCAGCCTCAGCCTCAGCCTCAAGAGGCCTTGAATGGCTCTGTTCTGTCTCTGAACTTCAAGATTGCCATGTGAACATGCCCAGGCCAGCATACTGGAGAATGAGAACACATGTAGAAGAGCGTCCCAGGTGAGTTCATTCCAGACTAGATAATTTTAGTGGATACACGAGCTGACTGCAGAAGCATAAAAGCACGCAGANTTGCAGGTCCTCCAGTCAAGAGGTGTTGTCTATTTCTTCATCTTCTGAATCTTGTTGGCCAATTGAATACAGAGGAAGTGGCAGTGTACCAGTTTCAGCCTCAGCCTCAGCCTCAAGAGGCCTTGAATGGCTCTGTTCTGTCTCTGAACTTCAAGATTGCCATGTGAACATGCCCAGGCCAGCATACTGGAGAATGAGAACACATGTAGAAGAGCGTCCCAGATGAGTTCATTCCAGACTAGATAATTTTAGTGGATACACGAGCTGACTGCAGAAGCATAAAAGCACGCAGTAGAGATCAGCAGAGCCCTGCCAAGCCCCACCCAGACTGGAATAACCACCCAGCCAACCTGCAGACTTCTGAGCAATAATAAATATTCCTTCTTTTAAGCCACTAAATTTGAGGGTAGTTTGTTATGACATTGAAACCCAAGATTGACTCCAGATGCTATTCATTTAATTGCTATATGTTGTCATGCCAAATATGGAAACAGAATTTTCCCTCTTAGAAAATATGGGAGTTTCTATTTCAGATGGTCTGATTTTCAGGGGTTTTGCTTTTTCCCCAGTCCTCCCAAACAAGAAGTCCATCTTATTTATGCAAATTGATTTTTCCATTTTAAGGTTGTTTTTCCTCCCCAAATCCTCATTTCCAGCTGCTCTGGGTCAGGGGTAAAGATAGAGCCTTCCAACTAGCCTTTTGGCAGTACAGAGCTGAGAGCCATCTGTTTGGCTGTAGGCTATTCACCATGGACCTGGCAAATAACACATTTCTGACCAGTGGTTGATAATGTGATAGCTCATCATTACCCAATAAATATGCTAATCATCACCCCTGAAGTGGGACTAAAACAGTAATTTGGTTGCAAAACAGCTAATTCATGTCCAGAAGATACAGAATGAATGTGATTCAGGCTTAACTTCATAAAACTGTCATTTTGTTATTTATCCCATTTCATTTGCAATCACACTCTGATCTGTCCATGATCATGCACAGGAGATTAAATGGAACTCCCTGTTATCTGATAAATAAATAGATACTTCCTTTCCCTGACATGCTGTCATTTTACCCCTTTTCCATCTAGCTTTGCCAGGATGAATTTTCCTCCTTGAAAGCTCTAAGAGATTACCCTAGAAATCCAAGAGAGAATAATGAGAGAGAAATGTGGATCAAGGAATCATTTTCTCATTTCCCAAGCATTTGACTACCCAAATCATTCAGTAAGTGCCTTCTACTTGCAACATACCTTAAAATGAGGTTCTGGAATCTAGTAAGCCACCTCAATTAGATAAATGTTCTCTCTAATTAAGTAATTATAATGATGACACCCATCTATTATTTGAAATAATATGAAAGTGTTTGAACCATTTCCTCTGTATTCATCATTTCATTTTAACTTTTTAATAAAGATAAAGTAAGTGTAAAAACCATTAAAGCATTTGTTCCTGATCTTACCACATTTTTTCTTTCTATTTAAAGGTTATTATCATAAAGAGATTAGCAGAGATGGAGGACCTGAGTCCTGTGCTTCACCTTCACCTTGACTATATCATCATCTGTGTAAATTGTGCCACTTGGAACTGGGCAGTATACAACCTGTGAGACTATACATGGCAGCAGAATGGGAGATAATCATGGATTTACCAGAATAAAGGGCTGGATAACAGCCATGGAAATTGATCCATTCTAAATTGTAGATCCTTTAAAAAATAGGTCAACTAGATTCTGAATGGAAATAGCTAATAATTTTTGAGCACACATTGTGTGCTAAATATTGGATATAGATTATCTCATTTTGCACTTACAGTTTCAAGTCATATTTAAGGCTTTAATGCGTTTCGAGTTGATTTTAGTATATAGTGAGAGGTACAGGCCAAGTTTCATTTTTCTACATATGGATTTCCAGTTTTCCCAGCACCATTTGTTGAAGAGGTAGTCTTTTTCCCAATGTATGTTCTTGTTGTCTTTGTCAAAGATCAGTTGGCTGTAAGTATGTGAGTTGATTTCTGTGTTCTCTATTCTGTTCCATCAGTCCAAGTGTTTGTCTTTATGCCAGTCTCATGTTGTTTGTGTCACTACAGCTTTTTAGTACATTTTGAGGTCAGGGAGTGTTATGCCTCCAGCTTTATTTTTTTTGCTCAGGACTGCTTTGGCTATTAGGGCTCTTTGTTATTCCATAAGAATATTAGGATTGTTTTTTCTATTTCTGTGAAGAATGTCATTAGTATTTTGATGGGGATTGCATTGAACCTGCAGATTGCTTTGGGTAGTATGGACATTTTCCTGCAGATTGCTTTGGGTAGTATGGACATTTTCACAATGTTAATTCTTTCAATCCAAGAGCATGGAATACCTTTCCATCTTTTTGTGTCCATCTAATTTCTTTCAGTAGTGATTTGTAGTTCTTGTTGTAGCGAACTTTTATCTCCTTGGTTGAATTGATTCCTAGGCATTTCATTATTTTGGTGACTACTTTAAATGGGCTTGCTTTCTTGATTCCTTTTTCTGCTTGTTTGTTATTTTGGGGTATATACCCAAAGTAATGGAAATCATCATGTCGAAGGAATACCTACACTCCTATGTTTATTATAGCTCTACTTATAATAGCCATGAGTTGGAATTTACCTAAATGTCCATTGACAGATGACTGGATAAGGAAAATGTGGTATATATACTCAATGGAATACTACTCTGCCACAAGAAATAATGAAATTCTGCCATTCACAGCAACATGGATGAACTTAGAGAAAATTATGTTAGTTGAAATAAGGCAGGCACAGAAAGAGAAATACCACATGTCTTCATGCATAAGTGGGAGCTAAAAGAAAGAAAGAAAAGAAAGAAAGAAAGAAAGGTATATTTCTCTCACAAATCAAAGGCTAGTTTAGGAGAATGAAAGGTGGGCTATGGCTGTCATAAAAAGAAAAGATCCCAGGGTTGATCAATTAGTTAGTTAGTTAGTTAGTTAGTTAGTTAGTTAGTTAGTTGTACCCCAGAAACATTAAACTGAGAAATGGGAGAATTTGGGGAGAATGGCATTTTGGGAGAATGGCAGCAAATGGGACACTTCCAGAGGAATCCAAATTCCTTTAAAGCCACAGTGAATGGATCCGCAGTGACTGGGGAACCACCCAAATAGAGAAGCAGCTTGCTCTGTTTCTCCACAGTCTTCGAAATTCCCAAGTGGAAGGAGGAGCATGCCCTTTCTTCTGCCCACTATTTCAGATATAAAGTCAAGCACAGGTGACGTGACCATGCCAAATGACCAATGGGGTCCTCCAGGCCAGGACAAGTTCTCTGAGGACAGTTCATGGAGACTGCAGCATCCCCACCATAGTTTGCAGATGAGCCTCCAATGTCCCTAAGCCCCTCCATCTCATCCCCATCTCGTCCTCTTCTTCTCCAACCCCGTCCTCCTTTGCTTCTTTTTTTAACTTTTTATTTTGAAAACATTCAAACCTACAGAAAAGTTGCAAAAATAGTATTCCCAAATACTACAGTGAATTCAGTATACAGCTTGCCTAGATCACTAATTTTGACACATTTTCTTTCTCTGTGTTGTGTGTGTATACATATATAATATGCATATGCAATATATATACACACCATTATTTTGCCAAACAATTTGATCTTTCATCTTAAATACATCACCTTATACAGCCTGAGACTAAGGATACAATTTTATAAACCCCAATTCAGTGACTGAATTCATGATATTAATACCGATACAATACTATTATCTAATGTACATTCCACATTCAGATTTCACTAATTTTCCCAGTAACATACATTACACCATTTTTTTTCTGACCCAGGATCCAGTCCAAGGTCATGCTCTGCATTTAATTATCTTGTCTCTTTGCTGCCCTCAATCTGGAACAGTCTTTCGTGACATTGACATTTTTTTGAAGGGCACAGGACCGTTGTTTTGTGGATTGTTCCTAAATCTAGGTCTGATTGTTTCCTTATGATTAGATTCATGTTAGCATAAACACTACACAAGTGACACTGTGTCTTTCTCAACACTCCAGGAGGTCCATACTATGAACTTGTCCTATTGGTGATGTTAACTTGATCATGTGGGTGAAATAGCTGCTGGAAGACTTCTCTGCTTTAATGGCATCTTTTTTTTCCCCCTTTATAAAAGGAATCTGAGGGGAGATACATTGATATTGCATGAATATTCTGTTCCCCAATAAATCCACCCAGTGATTCTAGCACAAACGCCTCTTATTTTTGTTTTATTGATGGCCAAACCATTTATCTAACAGTTCTGGAATTTAATTACACGCTTAGCTCATGCCATCCCTGACTTGATTAGTACTCAGTTTATTGCAAACCGTGAGCCTTTCCACTCATTTTGAAACTACTTCCTTTATATGTTAACATGTGAGGATTTGAGGAAAAATCCACATTCACACTTTCCACCTGCATCATGAAGACATAGGACATATTATCTTGCTACAGTACCTCTTCCCTATTTCACCCCACGGATGTGAAGAAAAGTGATCCAGCCTGGACTCTTTCCATGTGACACAATGGTTGCTTTAGAAAGGCTGGGCAAAACAGGTAGGGAAAAAAACTCCTAAATTCAAAAATCAAACCGAGTTCCAGTCAATGTGGGAAGCAAAATGCCCACTCAATCTGCAAGCCACAGCAGGGCATCCTGCTGACTTTTGAGCAAAATTAATTGCAAGAATTTGGCAGGTCTCCTAACAACCGCCATCCTTCCCTTCATTATTGGAAATCTCTGCTGTCACTTCTTAATCAACGCTTCATTCGTAATTCTATACACTGTATTTTGCTTGCACTGAGGAACGGAGTAGTGCAAATACCACTTTTACTCAGCAATTTATTTTGCATAAGGGTTTAAGTTGGAGCTCACAGTTTGGCAAGATTTGGAATTTAGGTAGCAAAAACCCTCAGGGCTTTTTGGGAAACGAACTGGACTCCCGCCTCCACTGGGTAGACATGTGGAAACTATCTTTCAAGGTCATGAAAATACACCCTGCAAATTTTGGCCCATAAAGTGAAATCAGCAAGCTAGCATTCTCTCTCTCTCTCTCAATCTCTCTCTCTCTCTCTCTCTCTCTCTTAGCTAGTGGTGCAAAAATAAAAGAGACCAATAAAGAAATGTTGGCTACAAAGGGGAAATACCTCTAACATTTACTGGGAAGTTTTGGATTAGCGTGCTTTCCTGCTTGCTATGGGGATATGAAAAAACATCGCTTGCTTTTTTCTCCAGATCAGGTCTTCATTTCCTTTCCTCCCCCGTTATATGCAAAACCAAGTAATTCAGACCAAGTAGTGAAATATATTAGGATAAGGGGTCATATGGCCACTGATACCAAATATTAAGAAATTAACCAATGAAGACAGGAAAAAGGAATTCTAAGAGGTTTGATCTAATGGTATTATAGGAAAGGCATAAGGCACACCTACAGGAGCTGGGGTAACTGGGGGTTTAAGGAAGGCATGAAAAAGGCCTCTGTTGATAATTCAAGGCAACTTTTTTCATTAGAGAATTGTCATAACCATTTGATGCCTAGGGAGGTCACACAGACTAAATCCCAACATTCACATAAAACTGCCAATGGCCCAAATCTATTTTCTTAAAAATTCTCTTGAGATAAACATTTTGTAACTTATCTTAGAAAGAATGAAATTAAAGTGGATCTGACTCTAATAGGAGCCATCAGATTATTCTCTGTTTATGTAAATGGACAAAGGCAATTCACCTGGTATTAATTAAGCCCATACATAGATTATATTGGCATAACAGTTTTTGGAAGGAAACTAGACCTCTGAACCTTGATAATCAATTGACTAGAGTCACTTCTATGCTATAAAATTCTCCAATTGCTCTTTCTCTTTACAGGTACAATAAACTCCACCCCCTTTCCATGGCATATATCAGCTCCTGACCTTGTCAATCTTTCCTTTGACTGCCCACCCTCCCCCTGAACCTCATGATACTCCAGCCACTTGGGATTTCTCTCCGTTCCTTGAACTTGCCAACAGCGCATCTGAAGGAATTGTCATTTGTTGTTTCCACTACTTGGGTAGCAAAATCCTTGCGTGTCTAGTCTTCAGATCTCAGCTCAGAAAAATCTTCCAACCTCATGGTTTCAAAGTGCCCCTGTCCAGCCTCTCTCTCTATGAACCTGTTTTCTTTGTACCACTGCCCCAACTCCCAATAGGAGGCCTTTCTGGTCCTGTTTACTACAGTGTCTTTAGTACTTGGAATAGAACTCAATAACTATATGTTGAAATAATAAAACAACAAAAAAAAAAAAGAAGAAGAAGAAAGACCATAAAATATGGAGATCATATGGTATAGACAACATTGGATTCTGCTTGATATTAGTAGTTCTGCCTTGCATTTTAAGTATTCAGGATCAATTTAATGTCTTCTAATAAGCCAAGAGCTCTTGGAGGCTAGAGATTCTGCCTTACACATCTCTCCTCCTGCAGCACCTGATGTTCAAGAAAGTTTGCTGAATATCTACAGGAAGGAAGGAAGGAAGGAAAGGAGGGAGGGAGGAAACAATTTGTCACCAGATGGACAATGACTTTTCCTGCAGTAACACACTAAAGCAGGCAACCATGAATTTGCTGCTGGGGCTTGTAGCAATAAGAATTCCGCTCTCAGTGTTAATTCAGAGCAGAGAAGTGCTGTCAAGTGTCTGAGGGAGTGTGGAAGATGGTATTGGAGAATTCTCTATTGGGAAGCTCCAAAACCATGGGAAGCCAAAGCTGAGCAAGTGAGAGACATGCTTTCCCAAGAGCTCTGAGGAAAGATCTTTTAAATCAGGGAACCAGATGGTCTGCCTTATTAAAGGGTGCCTCTCAAAGACAAATTCTTTTTTTTCCCTTTAATATCACCTTGGTGAAAGGTGAACTTCTATGTTTGAATCAATCTCTCTAAGGCCCCCTGTTTTCAGCCTTAACCTCTGTTCAAAAGCAGGACGTTAAACCTCTACTGTCTTCTTGGTGTTTATGATGAGGGAGCTAAACATTTTCCCTGCAGCCTAAAGGCATCATTTTTGCCCATAAGAAGAAAGATGCATCTCAGAGATAAGGTGCAAAATCGCATTTCCATTTAAAGCTTGGCTACAGCAGAGAGTACCTAAACTGCTGCATTTACTCTCTGAACATCTGCTGTGTTCCTGTAACACCACTCTCCTACCAGGATGCTTTCCGTAAAACGCCCTGGAATGGCTCCCCATGGCCCATTCTGTGAAGACAGGCTGATGTAGTGAGAAGAGGGAACTACTGTAAGTTTGGCCACAAAGTTGCTATGAGGTCTTGGACAAGGCAAATCGCCTCTATGAATCTGTATCCTCAACTGGACCAGACAATTATAAGTATATTGAGAACTAAAAAAAAAAAAAACAAAAAAAACATAATTTAAAATTGCAACAAAGCATAGAATACTGACTTCAAAGGAAGTTGCTGAATTGATTTCAGTGACAGCCTTTGCTTGTTTTTGTTTTGGTTTGGTTTGGTATGTTTTGACTTAACTCAGTGGCTCTCAAAGTGCTGTTCCTAGACTATCAGCACCAGCATCATCTGGGAACTCTTCGGAAATAAAAATTCTCAGGCCCCATCCCAGAACTACTGAGTCAGAGACTCCATGGATGGGACCCAGAATTCTGTGGCTTAACAAGCCCGCTAACTGGTTCTGATGCAAGCTCACATTTGAGAGTCACTTTTCACACTTAAAAAGAATACTTTTATGGGCCCTGTTTTGAATATATGTTTGTGGCCTTTCCTACTTCTGACAGCTTTCATTACCTGTGGTTCCAGGGGTCTAGAAATTCTAAGGCCACCCATCTCTAAGGACAGAGCACATGACTTTGCTAAGCCATTCAGTGCAGTCCACTCCTCTGGCCATAGTAATTGGCAAAGGATGGGCATTTGGGTGAGCAGATCCAAAAAAGAGAGAACTTCAGGATTGTGCTGGGAAAGAGACACTCTTGGTGAGGAAGTGGCTTGTGGGTAACAGCCATTTGAGGACCATAAAGTGAACCAGGCTTAGGATGAACCAGAGAACTTGGAAGGAAGATGGAAGATAGAAAGAAGCCAGGGCTTTGGTGACACTGCCGCGCAGAACCATACCTTGCTTGGTGTCAATTCTACCGTGGCTTCGCCTCTTGTACAAGAGCCAATGAATTAAATTTACATTTTAAGCCTGTATTAACCAGGTCTAGTATCACCTGCAACCAAGTACCCAAACTCTAACAGTCCACTTTGAGTGCAAAAAGTGAGGATGTACTCTGGTCTCACCAGAGAGTATGAAAGAAAGCACCGGGAGAACAAAGTGTCCCTCATAAGAATAATATGGAGTTGTTTTCTGGCTCAGACTAAGGAGAATGCAGATGGGTGTGGAGAAGGTTAGAAGACCAGGAAGAAAGGAAATATTTGTGAAGGGAAAAGGACACTTATGACATGACTTATGACAAAAGTTAGATACCTGTGGGTAACACGGCTATTAAGAAATGGCCATTAGTATAGATCAGCTGGTCTATTTTCAGTAACAGTGTTCTAGGTACTTTTCATTCGTTAATTCAATATAACTCACACAACATCCTATAAGGGTCACTCAAGGTCAGAATGTAAGAGGTAGAGCTGAGATCCAAAGCCAAGCAGCCCGGCTCCGGAGTCCATTCTCTTATGCATTAGGATATACCTGTGACCCTAGGTTGAAATCATCTTTTGTGCCCATGGAACAGTCCCCAAAAGTTTGCTTTGCCACATAGTCTGGCTTAGTGCTGTGTTGAGAAGAATGAGGAAAGAAGGGTGGGTCCTAGCATGGGGTGCGGCTGTGCAGAAAGATTGCTGAGGCACCAAAGGTGGCAGTTGCAAACCAGGTGATGGCAAAGAAGCTGGTGGCAACACAAACCGACTCAGGAGTGAATGTACAGTCATCAACCCCTCTCCTATCCTGAAAGAAGCTCTGCCTTGAGGGGGAAGTGGGAGTAAAGAAGAGAAACCTTAAAAAAAACTTTGCTCAAACACATAAGTCTTCCACTGGGTCTAGAAGTCTGCAAGCCTGAGTATCTGAATTCCCCCCTAATATTCAAGGGTCTCTATAATCTGGGCAGATCTTATGTCAGAGGCCAAACTGGTAGAGAAAGACCAAATTTGGCTCACCTGCAAAATGCTAAAAAAAGTATAATTTATTTGTAATATTTATAAATTGGGGGAGAACCTGTAAAATACAGATTTCCAGCTTCCTTTGAAAATGCAGAAGGTCTAGAAACACAGCTCACATTCCCACCAGGAGATAACCGCCTATTACGAGTAAGGGATGCCTCCTGTTGACAGGGCACATGCTCTCACAGTTCCCACCATGCTTACTGTTACATTCTATCCAATTTCATTCATTTATGTCATATCTGACCACTAAAGTCATCAAAATTAGCACCCTCTGCTTTACTTAGCCAGATCTTTTTCTCGATGTACCCCAAATATATTACTTTGCTAGTCTGGCTCCATGCCATCCTGACTCATCCTACAAACATTCTCTCTGCCATATCTTTAGTCATACTGTCTCCTACATGTGTGAAATTCCATTCCTTCCCTACCTCTTTCCTCCTCTGAATTTATCTGATCATTCAGGAACCACGTGGTACTCACCATATTCAGAAAAGCCTCAGATTCTTTGGTAAGTGTCAGTCTCTCCCTTTTCTGATCAGTGGAATTTCTTTTCCAATTAAGAATTCTGGATTTTATATGTAACAATATGCCATTTTATTTTAGCATTTCTTTCCCATGAACGTGGATATAGAGAAAGTAAGGTGACAGAAAGGATCTTTAAACTTACTGAAGCGTATAATAAGGACTGAAAAGGAAGTAAAACATACAAACTCTGATCTAGAACAGAATTTTTCAACCTCAAGACTGTTGACATTTGAGACCAGATAATTCCTTGTCATGGAGTGGGAGGATGTCCTGGGCATTGTAGGATGTTTAGCAGTATCCCTGGCCTCTACCCACTAGATGCCAGTAGCAATGACTCCAGTTTTGACAATCAGAAATGTCTCCAGATGTTTCCAAATGTTCTCTGGAACACAAAATCACTCCAGTTTGAGAATTACTGCACTATAAGAATAACCAAAATCTCACTGAAGATGTAAGAATTACCGAAAAGTAATTAGAAAGTTGTGATGGCAGATATTGGTTGTGTCTGGGCACCGTATTCATCTCATCTTCTTTCAGTAACAATGCTTTGATTTCTTTAAGGAAAACTACTATTCTTCTTTTGGACACTGTCTGTTCAGATTGTTGATCAAAGTGTCCTGACCCTCACTCCCTTTCAGTTAAGGGAAAGACCTATCACCTAAGTCTGGCCAATTAGAGTGGCAGATATTGGTTGTGTCTGGGCACCGTATTCATCTCATCTTCTTTCAGTAACAATGCTTTGATTTCTTTAAGGGAAACTACTATTCTTCTTTTGGACACTGTCTGTTCAGATTGTTGATCAAAGTATCCTGACCCTCACTCCCTTTCAGTTAAGGGAAAGACCTATCACCTAAGTCTGGCCAATTAGACACATTCTCCTGGAAATTTGTCTCATAAGTGAAAAAAAAACAAACAAAAAACCTTAAGTATATCAGGATTCGCTCACTGCAGAAGAGGCAGTTGGATGAAACTGTCCAGCAGCTTCTGCAATCAACACCTTCTGGAATGAAGTTCCCATCCTTTTGAAGTCTGGTTCCTTCAGAGGGTTGAGCATTCAACAACCCTTCAAACAGACTCCCTTTTTGGTTATGTTAGTCAGAGTGGGTTTCTGTTGCTTGCCACTGAAGAACCCTCACTGATTGAATTACTCATGGTGCCTTAATAAGATAGAAAATAAGATAACAGAGAAGTTCTAAAAGTAAACTATATATAAAATCTAAATCTAAAACTAAATATTTAAATAAACATATATTTATATGAATAAATACATATGTACTATGATCTCCGTTAATAGATCTGATTCGATATACATGTGCATATCTAGACACAAAGACACATGTGGAAAATTATACTTAAATATTGAAAAGTGGTTATAGTTGGGTCATGACATTACAGATGATTTTTATTGGGATATTTTCTGGTTTTTACTACAAATTAATTTTAATATTCTACTGTATTTTATATACAGGTACATTTATTTTATTTTTTTTAAAAACCTTATGCACTCTTAAAAGAGACATCTGAGACGTTAATGGCTATCGAGTATGATATATGCTACTTCATGTTTTATCTCTCAAACATTTAGCACTCTGCTAACAACTGAACCTCATTTGAACCAAAATTGTATTTGTTCTGCTCATATGAAGTCAAAGTGAATAACACACATGGATTTGAACTGTCAACTGTTTTTCTCCACTTTTACCTATATCCCATCTCACCATATGACCTCAAAACACTTCAGTTTTGAGGTTAGATAGTTGCACTAATTAGTAAAGTATTTTTGCTAATTATTAAAGATTTAGTGCTGCAACTCATAACTTGGAATATTTGTTATGTTCTAATCAGTTAAGTAAAATTGGACAAAGCCACGATAACAAAAGAAAATGGAAAAGTCCCACATTGGGAGACAGACAGATAATTAGCAAGGCCCTTTATCTAAACTTTCATTAAAGGCAAACAATCAAATGTTGAGATATAAAAGGCATAGATTTTAATTAAAGTGTAGCTTCCTTTCAAGACCTGCTTCCCCTTGGGCAAACATTTGTCAACATATGTCTCAAACCACTCCTCCTCCTCACTGTGGCTAGTTGGTATTTTAGCCCATTCTCAAATCACTCAAAATAATAAATTACATTATGAATGCAAGAACAACAATAAATTAAGCTGAGAAATGTAGTACAATACTTTGTCACCAAAAAAATCAATCTCTTTAGAAAATTATAGGATATTTAAATATTTAGCGTTTGAGACCATTTCTTTATTTCTGGACTCACAGACTTCCTTGAATGCCAAGAACAAATACTCTCTAACGCTTTTAATTATTTACTTTCAAGAACTGGAGAATAAATGCCCAACTCTTCTATTTTTAAAAACATTTTATAGACCTAAAGATCAGATTAAGATTTTTAAAAAATCTACAAATTGCTCCTGTCATCTAAACACATGGCCAGGCTTACAGAGAAAGAGGGTAATAGGGTCTCTGCATTTATTCCAACCCATCCAGAAAGAAAACGTTGCTTCCAATTCTTCCACTAGTACAAACATTCTGGCTCTGTCCCGTGCTGCCTTTGTTCTGTCTTGGTGATATTCCACTCGTGCTCCTCAGTGGCTTCATTTCCTCCTGATGTTCGCGTATTTCCAGTAAGTCCCCCATTGGCCCGGCATTAACATTCTGCTTGCATGCAGCAGGCTCTGTCTGTGTCAGCCTTTATCACGTCCTCATATTATCTCTCCTCCCCAAACCACACAATATTGTTCAGCTGTATAACGAGAGACACAGCAGAACAGCCCTACAATCTGTTGGGAGGCAGTAAACACAGGGTCCGATGTAGGACGATGTGGAGTCAAACAGACCAGGTTAAAATATCAGCTGTGTTCCTTATTAGCTGAGTGACCTTGGTGAAATTAACTATTTTCTCTGCCTTTATTCCTTCCTCAGTAAAAAGGAGGATAATGATACCACCTACAGAGGAGCATTTTGAGGATTAATCAAAGGAGTCAATTCATGTATGAAATGCTCAGCACAGTGCCCAGCACATAGGGAATGCTCAGTAATTGGCAGTTTTCATTATTTTCCATTTGTGTATTTAAGACAAGTCTTATGCCTAGACAGACATTTGCCTACATGATAGGATTTAAAGGTCACCAAGTGTGCATATCTCAAAATGTTGCTAATCTGTCTCAGGACCACAGATTCCCACTGTTCAAGTCACCAAAGATTCTTCTAACAGGAGACTCCCATAGAAATGCAAAAATGTTAACTAGCAAGAATAGCACTGTACACTATTTTTACTCATTAACAGTAATTAGTTTATCAAATTAGCTATACCAGTGAGCGAGGGGATTCCTGTTTCAATTCAGCAAACATACTGAACCCCTACTAATGCAAGAGAATGTGTTTATAGCTGAGGAGAAAGCAGAGTTGAGTAAAAGCTGATCCCTGGTTTCAGAGGCCCACAGTATTGACAGATGTGCATGTATGTACACACACAAATATGCAACAAACATCACTGGATATGAAATAGTACACACAGGCTTTTATGGTAAGGTGGAATAAATGCCTTTCAACATAAAAGAAGGCACATTGAACTGTTGTGCTCATTGTTCCATCCATTCAACAGATATTTATTAAATGCCCATTAGGTGCAAAGCATGTGTTAGCCACTAAGTTAATTAAAACGATGAACAAAACATTCACACTGCCTACGTAGAAACTCCTGGTCCAGCATGGTGACAGACAAACATGCAATTGGATATAGAATGTCAATTTGGAGAGGAGGTAGAAAAGAAAATTGAAGTGTTTGATAATAAAGAATAAAGGCAGGAAATACAACTGAGGTGAGGACTGCACAGAAGTCCTTTGGAAGAAGAGACATTTAAAGGGAGACCAGGAGGAGGCATGGGTTTCGTCCAAGTGCTGACAGAGGGAAAAAGAATTCTAGGGAGAAGAAATAGGGGAAAGGAAACAATCTGCGTGGTTCTAGAACTTGGGAAAAAAGCTTGAGTGTGACTAGAAGTTGATAAGTAATGGAAAGTGGCCTGAGTTGAGATTGGGGAAATGGGGAGATCCTACGGAGCCTTGGAGGCCTTGCTAAGAAGTTGGGATAGTGACATTTCTCAAAAAAGACAAAAAAATGTCCAACAAGCACATGAAAAAATGCTCAACATCACTAATCATCAAGGAAATGCAAATTAAAACCTCAATGAAATATTATCTCACCCCAGTTAAAATGGCTATGATCACCAAGACAGAAAATAAATGCTAGTGAGATGTGGAGAAAAGGAAACCCTCCTACACTGTTGGTGGGAATGTAAAACCACCATAGAAAATAGTATGGAGGTTCCTCAGAAAACTAAAAATAGATCTACCTTATGACCCAGCTATCCCACTACTGGGGACATACCCAAAGGAAATGAAATCAATATATCAAAAAGACACCTGTACATCACAATGCTATTCACGATAGCCAAGGGACGGTATCAACCTAAATGCCCGTCAATGGATAAATGAATAAAACAAACTGTGGCACATATATGCAATAGAATACTATTAAGCCATAAAAAGAAACGATATCTTATCATTTGGAGCAACATGGATGGAATTGGAGACCATCGTGTGAAGTTGAAGTAAATCAGGCACAGAAAGACGAATGCCACATGATCTCACTCATATGTGGCATCTAAAAAAGAAAAAGAAAAAAGTGGTTCTCATAGAAGTAGAGAGTAGACTAATTGTCACTAGAGGCTGTGAAGGGAGTGGGGGTGAGGGAGAGGAAAAGTGGTGGACTAATGGGTACAAAACTATGCTGTCTACCCTAAGGGAATAATTGTGCATTACTTGCATATATTGAAACCACACATTGTACACACAGAAATAGACAAGTAAATGTTAAAATATTTTTTTTAAAAAAAAGAGTGCTGGCAATCCAAGCCTCTGAAGTATCAAGACAAGAAGAAACCAGGGAAAGAATTTTGCTACTCCGGGTTTTCTTCTTTGCACTGCCTAGTAGGGCAGATATTTTTCTCCAAATACACCTTAAAGTAAAAGAAGGATGGCATATACCATAATCCACATAGCTGAAATCCAAGGGACATGTAAACCAAGCCAATAGGACTGTAACAAGTCTGACAAATTTGCTTGGGTCCCAGGATTTATTCTTTCAATGAAACTATTAAAAAATGGAATGAGTCAAAAAAAAAAAAAAAAAAGTTGGGATTGTATCTAACAGTGAAGGGCTTTAAGTAGGGGGTGGAAATGATGTTATTTAATTTGCATTTTAATAGTTTTATTTTCTGCTGTGAAGAGAATGAACCAGAGGTAGACACAATTTATGGAAAATGAGGACACAAAATTCCAAAGCCACTGGAGTGATCTATGGGAAAAGTTAAGATCAAGTGCAAGAGATCCTCAGTTATCCAATCTGCAAAATGAGGAAAATAATTGCACCTGCTAGTAGGGGTGTTTGTGAAGAGTAATTGAGTTAACACATATAAAGTGCTTAGAACAGTGCCTAGCACATAATACTGCTAACTATTATATCATGTATTACTATGGCTGTGAGTATGCACATGGATTAACAGATAAGAATTGACACCAGGTGCAAGAAGTGTCACTGCCCAGTTAAGTAATTTGCCCAAGTTTACAAAGCTAGTAAGGGGCAGAAAACTACTTAAACACAGCAATCTTGTGCCAGAGCTATTGTCTTAACTGTACTATTAACTTCATAATACATATGTAGTCTTGTACTATATAGAATTTTGTAATAGGATTTTTAAATTTGATGACATATCTGTTCACTCTATAAAAATATGTTACAACATCATTTTCAGTATTTACAGCATAATTTATTTAGCTATGCTATAGAACATAGGGATTGGTTCCAGGCTTTTTGATATTTTAAATAATGCTGTGATGAACATCTTTTGTTTCACCAGAGCAATGATTTTCTTTTTTTAATTAATTATTAGGAGAGAGATTATTGGTCAATACACATGATTATTTTAAGGATTTTATCATGTTTTTCTAAGTTATTCTCCAAAAATATTGCACCGGTACATACTCTCATAAGCTTTTCTACTGATTCTTCTTTCTGATTACAGACTCAGCCACAGGGCACCATTGTGGTTCCTCTCAGGACCATATCAATAGTGCCTCTAAATATTCTGTATCCTCTTCCGTTCTCTATTGTACCCATGAGTTTTTGTGGAGGAGGTGCTAAAATGTGGAAACTCCCAATTAGATCATAGCAGATAGAGAGGCACTGAGACAAGTGCAAAGGAAGATAAGAGAAGTCTTAGGGGAAAAGGCAGCTTTTCCTATACCTGTTCTGGATAAAGGCATGCTACCCAATATTTGTTTTTTCATCCTAGTATCAAAGATGAGGTACAAGCCTTTAGCATCAGTAGCTCTGGCTTTGAATTCTGGTAAGCTTTGTTTCCTTAGATACATTACTTTCTGAGTCTTAGTTTTCTCATTGTAAATTATTATATGTCAATTATATGGGTAATAAATTGGGAAAAATATATTTCACTGATATTAAAATGCATTTTCCTCATTTAACATCTTTAAAATAGGGATATATCATATAGTTGATGATTTTTTAATTGTTTACAATTGTGCATTGTTTCATAGTCTAACTGGCAGCATTTTTTTTCCCTTGTGGTTGTGTTAGGCAGAATTCTAAAAATGACACTCTCCCTCATATAATTCCCTCCTCTTGAGTAGGAGGAACCTATGAAAAGGATGAAGTGTCTCTCTGGTGATGTTGTTATGCGATATGGCAAAAGGGAGATTTCCAGATGGGCCTAACAGAATCATGGGAGTGACCCCTTAAAAGCAGTGAGTTTTCTCTGCCTGAGGGGCAGAAGGAGAATCAGAGAGATACAAAGCAGTTCATAGACTTAAAGAGACTAGAGCCCCTGGCTAAGGATGGCTTCAAGAAGTAGGGGTTTGCTACTCGTGTAGGAAGACAGACAGGTCCCATGTCACAGCTCAACAGTCTATCAGGATGTGGTTTCTTCTTTTTGCTTTGGCAGCCATGACATGTTGGCTTCGGTCTTTGTGTTGCTTGCTTTGCTACCTTAGCATCTTGTATCCTTGGTTCATGGGAATGGCCAAGGACAAAGGAAACATTCTAATGAATCTGCCTTTTCTTTTGAGAAGAAAAGATCCTCCTCAGGGACTTCTGCTAACATACCCTGGTTGATCATTTTCTCACATGTTTAACTCTAGCTGCAAGTGAGTCTGGAAAATGGAAAGTTAATTTTTTTCTTTTTCTGGACACATTGTTATCATAAAAAAACTTACTCTGTTAGTAACTCTTAGAGTATTCTATGAATAGCTAGTGGTGTCTGTCTTAAACCCCTATCACACCCTTGGTGGCAAGGGGTCAGACCATTTTTATCCCTTAATGCTTGTCTTTTAATCCCTCTTTGATACATGTCTTTGAAATAGTTGATTCTAAATATTTGTTCTAGAATCACTGTAACTAAACATTCCTGGATTTGAATACTGAAAGAGTTCTCAGAATTTTTTGTCTGTACTTGTTTTACTAGGAAATTGGTATTTTTTTTCCTTTTTAATGACAAAAATAATGGCTTATCTTCCTTTGACTGTTTTTCTTCTCTCTGCACCCAAATTTCTCAGAAACAATCAAACATAAATAGCTTTTCAAATTTTCTAGTATCTTCCTTAAAAGCCTTCAGATAGCACTTCTGAGGCAAAAAAGAAATACTAATGCTCTACCCTGAGTCAGAGTGTCACCCAATACCATGAAGTCCTTTGGAATTTCTGTCTGTAAGGTTCTATAAGGTATTAAAATGACAATAATGAATTTCTGAAGAAGAGAAAGCTTTACTGATTTGTTTTTTTCTTAGTAAACAGAGAATGTATTCCATCTGTCTATAACAATTACTTTTCATCACAATTTTTTCCCTCTTAGAAGGGCAAATATGCAAAAAAAAAAAAAAAGTGGCAAACTTTCAACGTACATGGTTTTCACTAAATGTTGTAAATGAAGAGAGTTCTATAAGGTATTAAAATGACAATAATGAATTTCTGAAGAAGAGAAAGCTTTACTGATTTGTTTTTTTCTTATTAAACAGAGAATGTATTCCATCTGTCTATAACAATTACTTTTCATCACAATTTTTTCCCTCTTAGAAGGGCAAATATGCGGAAAAAAAAAAGTGGCAAACTTTCAACGTACATGGTTTTCACTAAATGTTGTAAATGAAGAGAAATTGCTGACAATTTCCAAATTGAGATTGAACGTTATTTTTTTTAACTTATTTGTGGCACCTGTTGGAATATTGCTAAAAACAATGTTACTGGATTTGTGTTTGTGCTTATTTAGTGCAAGGGAATGAATGTGGACTAAGAAATCAGGTAGACTTGATGAGAAAGCTGGATTTGCAACTAAGGTGCCCTAGATGGAATCATGATAGTTAAAGTTCAAGATATGAGCTTCCAAATTTATAAAGCAATAGGAAAACACCCATCTACACAGAATTCCTACAGGTGAAATGAAATAAGCCGCACTTGTGTGTGTGTGTGTATGTGTATGTGTACGTGTGTAAATATACGTATGTAGGTATGCATACACATCATAGGTATTCCATGAAATATGTAAGTATTAAATAATTTGGATTCTAAGTAAAATGGCATCATGAGCACAAATCTACAGTTTCTCCATGCTATAATAGAAATGACCAAAGAATAAAAAAATTCAAAAGCAGTCTATAGAAAACAGAAAGGATATGTCTAACCTTACAAAATAGAAAGGATATCTTCTATATATTAGAACCTTTAAGGAATTTACACCCAAAATTACACCGATGGAATTAGGTTGAATAGCAGAGAAAGTGGTGACTTAATTCCCAAATCTCTTTGGGAGATATGTGTATTGCAGGATGGTGGATGCTAGTTTTATGCAACTCCTCAGTAGCACACTCTACGCTAAGATGTGATGGCAGGTCATGATGCTGGAGGTTACAATCAGCATAGGGTGCCATATAAGATAGTATAGGTATGTCCCATATACTATTTGGGACATTCTTACACTAAAAAAAGATATATTGTTTTTCTCAAATTCAAATTTAACTGAGAATCCTGTGTATTTATTTGCCAAATCTGGCGACCCTAAACCAGCATAATACATAAGTGGAGAGTGGAAAGCCACAACCAGGTATAAGCCTAGGGCCGTCAGATAAAAATTGCCAGGATTACAAAAAGATACTTCAAGTCACCAAAAGGGGATTGATCTTTGATGTCATAAAAGAAGTAAGAAAAGATTTTAGAGAATATTTAATTCATAGTATCAAAAGATCTAATAGGGCACTTCAGTTTGTGGAACCAGAAGCAGCTGGTACAAAGATCAAAATGCATGATCTAGTGTTAGAATTAATAAACATAATATAAATATATGAAAAGTTCTAGTTTACATTTTAAAAAACTCACGTATATGCATATGTAAAAAAAAGTTGGAAATGTATCTGTCAGGATTCCTGGTTGCAAGCAATAAAAATTACTGGCTGATTTCAGTAGAAAAAGAATCTATTAAAAGGCTATTGAGAAGCTCAGAAAATCCTTAAGAAGTTTGCTGGAATTGGGCTTAGAAAAAGAGTAGGACAAGAAGCTGAGGCAGAAATGAGGGTCACAGCCAAAATCTTGCCACATCATCAGTCAGCCTCTGCACATGGAACGCTTTTGTGGCATCACCAGCAGCCACACCCACATCCCTGAGCACTGGGTTCCAGCAAGTCCACCTCATTGCAGAGAAGCATCCCAGGTTCCTGGAAATGCTGGGTTGCTCCTGCTGCCACCTCCCATTACCAAGAGTTCTCTGCAGTCCCTGCTTCTTCCATTCACATTCTCAATTCAAATCAGGGAAGCTTTGTCCAAGTAGGCTAGCCAGGGTCATGGCTCTGCAATCCAGCTATAAAAGTAGGTAGAAAAGCCAAAGTTTGGCAACCGAAGTCCTTAAAGATGTAAAGGGAGTTCAAACACTGGGCAGTTAAAAATAAACAACACATCGTCCCCCCAGGAATAAAAATACATTAAAACATAAGCATGGTGTTCCTATGTGTTCATCTATTTGGCAAAATACATCTCTCTTTAAACTTTTCTGCATTTTCTGAATAGTCTGCAATGAACATTTATTATAATTATAGTTTTTATAAAAAGGTTATTTTAAAAAGACTTTAAATGTCTCTCACAGACCTAATGATAATTATTTCCACCCGTTTAATGCTTTATATCCTTTTGGTGGTAATGAAACATTGTTTACAGTTTTATTTTTCATCAGGACATTAAAATATTTTTCCTGCTCATAAATTCATTCAAATGTGTTGAGGAAAATTCCCTCAAGAAGATGCTGTGCAGAGCAGAGCTCAACATATGAGAAAATATTACCGGTTTCTTTTCAACAAGCTCCCTAAGAGGGAATGAATGATGCCGCTTCCTTACAGTAATGGGGACTTGGCACAGGAAAGGGCAAGGCTGGCAAGTGGAGGCTCCATCCATTACTGTCTCTATCACATGTACTTTAGGAGAATGAGAGTCATCTAGATAAAATGTGACATGTAGCCCTTGTACATCAACCAAGGTGAGTTAATACCCAGGAGACACTTGTATTTGTTTGGCTGGTGGTGTGCTCCCCACATCAGCCCAGAACTCATTATGGTCTTGTCTATATAGCCACAGATATTTTATTCAATCTGTATGGCAATATCTTATTATGCCTTTAAAGAATGAGGAAGCATTATCTAAAACATCAGCAAGTCCTTTCTGCATTTCACTGAGAAGGATAACCATTTGCAAGCAAAATGAAAAACCAGGTCCTTTGTAAGAATCACACTCCTGTGAAGATTTGGACGGAGAAATCTGAGCATGTAATCAGAGGTAGCTCCAGAGCTGGGAGGCGTACATGTAAGTCAAAGGTGAAGCCAGTTCCGTTTATCTTGAGTTGTCACGTTGGTCCTTCCGTAGACCCTCATTGTAATGCTTTGCCCTTGTCATGTTCTTTTTCATTTGTAGACACTTGGAAGCAGCCCTAACCTTATTATATTCATTATGAGTTACTAGCCATGGATAATCCAATTTTTCAGTTCATCTGCCATTGCTTAGAAAGCACCACATCATTAGCATTTCTGTTTAGTTGCCACATGTTAGTAGTCAGTACAAACAAGCAACCCCGTGTGGGCTCTCCTGCTTGATCTCTCCTGTTGTTCATCAGTCCACACAGTGGTTATCACACCCCTCCTAACAGGGACCTACTACACATACCAGTGGTTACGGGCACCGATCCTGGAGCCAGAAGACCTGGCTTCAGATCACGTCTCTGTGACTCACCAGCTAGGTGAGCCTGAGCAGACCACTTCTCTGAGCTCAAGACACATATTTGCAAATGGAGGATAATGAAATAAGCCTATCCCAAAAGATCGTCACTAGGAATAAATGAGGTAATAATTTTGGGTGCTTAGTATCCTTAACTTACAAGTGACATATATTTTCATATGTACATATATGGATGTCTCCCAACTTATGGGGTATATACTGATAAACCCATTGTAAGTTAAAAATACAGTAAGTCAAAAATGAATTTAATATACCTAACCTACCGAACATCATAGCTTAACCTAGCCTACCTCAAACGTGCTCAGAACACTTACATTAGCCTACAGTTGGGCAAAAACATCTAACACAAAGCTTATTTTACAATAAAGTGTTGAATAGCTTATGTAATTTATTGAATACTGTACTCACAGTGAAAAAGAGAACGGTTGTACAGGTTCTCAAAGCACAGTTCCTACTGAAAGTGTGTCACTTTCACACCATTGTAAAGTCAAAAAATCATAAGTTGAACCATCAGGAACCATCTGTATATGCATATACAAGATGAATTTTATACTCTACAGAGAACGCTTGCTCTAAGTACAATGAACTTATTTTTCCATGAAAATCGGTTTCTGAAGTATTATTTAGTTATAATTACTCTTGAAAAATCCCTTGGGTCACCCATAAAGGACAGAATTTTAACACCTCTGAAAAGAAATCTGAACTATTTAGTTTCCTCCAGGGTTAAACTAGATCATTGTTTCATGGCTGTGCACCAGCTGTAGTGGCCAACTCACAGATATTGGCAGCTCACCCAGCGGGGTGAGAACCTTGCACTCCATAAGGCACTTTGGACTACTGTACAACTGTAGAAGGTTAAACAAAATGTCAATTAACGCATTTGCTAGTAGTCACTTGCTTTGTCCAATAATAGTCCAAAGTGCATTTTAAACGTTCTTCAAGTGACCGGATGCTTGCAAATGTTTGAGAACCACTGGCGCAGGATCTCCTATGTGCAAGAGATGCTCCTAAAACAAGTGTTTCAAACAAAACATAAGCACAGTAGTCACTTGCTTTGTCCAATAATAGTCCAAAGTGCATTTTAAACGTTCTTCAAGTGACCGGATGCTTGCAAATGTTTGAGAACCACTGGCACAGGATCTCCTATGTGCAAGAGATGCTCCTAAAACAAGTGTTTCAAACAAAACATAAGCAC
>NW_007726616.1:122796-123654 GCF_000696425.1 Galeopterus variegatus
CAGGATCTCCTATGTGCAAGAGATGCTCCTAAAACAAGTGTTTCAAACAAAACATAAGCACACAACCTAGCAGCATTGTTGTGGTCAAATACATTTTTCCTTCATTTTTCATACTAGTGTGATTTACCCAAGAAGAACTCCAGGGAAAGCAGATGCAGATTCTCCATCTAATGCTCAGGCAGCCAGCATGTCCTGAAATTCTCCATCCATCCTTCCTCCACCAGGTCCCTTATTCCTCTCCCAGGTGGAAGTTTTAGGTGAACGGATATAGTATGGTTTACATAAATCACTCTCTTATGAAGAATGAAGGAGAAATTTGTTTGAACATAACAATGGTGCTAGGCTGTGTGCTTATCATGTTTTGCTTGAAACTCTTGTTTTAGAAGTGTCTCTTGCATATAGAGGTCCTGGGCCAGTGTTTCTCAAACATTTGCAAGCATCCAGTTACCTGAAGAATGTTTAAAATGCAGATTCCAGGCCTCACCCCTAGAGTGTAGATTCAGAACACCTGGGCTTGACCCTGGGGACATGAAGTAGGTGATGGATGACCACTGTGGAACACTGGCTCAGAGTCACCAAGTTCTTAGAGCATATTTAACAATGGACCTAATTCATGTTCATTTCCCATATCTGACAAATCAAAGGGAATGATCCCTCACCAAAATTCAGCAACAAACAACTGCATTAAACTGGAAAGACTTCCACGGAAACAACTGAACATAGCAACTGTAAAAGGTTAAACAAAATGTCAATTAAAACATTTGCGGGCCGGCCCAGTGGCGCACTGCCTTAGTGCGCTGCTTGGGAAGCACGGTGGCACTCCCGCCGAGGGTTCGGATCCCACATACAGACCGGCCG
>NW_007726616.1:123926-126054 GCF_000696425.1 Galeopterus variegatus
GGGAATGATCCCTCACCAAAATTCAGCAACAAACAACTGCATTAAACTGGAAAGACTTCCATGGAAACAACTGAACATAGCAACTGTAAAAGGTTAAACAAAATGTCAATTAAAACATTTGCGGGCCGGCCCGGTGGCGCACTGCCTTAGTGCGCTGCTTGGGAAGCACGGTGGCACTCCCGCCGAGGGTTCAGATCCCACATACAGACCGGCCGCTCTTGCTCTAAGTACAATGAACTTATTTTTCCATGAAAATCGGTTTCTGAAGTATTATTTAGTTATAATTACTCTTGAAAAATCCCTTGGGTCACCCATAAAGGACAGAATTTTAACACCTCTGAAAAGAAATCTGAACTATTTAGTTTCCTCCAGGGTTAAACTAGATCATTGTTTCATGGCTGTGCACCAGCTGTAGTGGCCAACTCACAGATATTGGCAGCTCACCCAGCGGGGTGAGAACCTTGCACTCCATAAGGCACTTTGGACTACTGTACAACTGTAGAAGGTTAAACAAAATGTCAATTAACGCATTTGCTGATAGTCACTTGCTTTGTCCAATAATAGTCCAAACTCCAGGTCTTAATTCCTAACATGAATTTTCTAGTATTTAACATACTAGCACTTGAAAGTTTTTTAAAAAAAAGAAAAACACACAATTCATTTTTTCCCTTTCAAATAGAAAAGACCAAAAACAAAAGCAAAAAAAAAAAAAAAAACCACCCAAGAACATTTTATTAAATGCTGTAATAAAAGCAATAGATTTATTACTTCTAGACCAAAGTCTCGACATGCAAGGAATTCTTAAAAAGACAGCAGAACTGAATGCAGTATGGTACCCCGGATGTCATCCAGGCACAGGAAAAAGACAATAGTGGAGAAGCTGGCAGAATTTAAATAAATTGAGGAGCTTAATTAATAGTAATGTACCAATGTCGATTTCTTAGTTTTAACAAATGTACCATGGTCATATGACACAACATTGGAGAAAATCAGGCGAGGGGCACACAGGAACTCTGTTATTATCTTGGCAAATTTTCTAAAAATCTAAAGTTACTCTAAAATAAAAAGCCTATTTAAAAAACATGACAGTAGAGCCTAATATTTATGAGCATGAATGTTAGAGTCACATGGACCTCAGTTTGGCTCGTGGACTTGTATTGTAGGCTGGCTCAGCCCTCACCAGCTCCATGGCCTTGTGAAAGTTACTCGATTTATCAGAGTCTCAAGTTATTCATCTGTTAAACAGGATGATAGTAATGCCTGGCTCATGAGATTGTTGTGAAGATTCAAAGAGTTAAAACGCACAAAGTGTTTGATACTGTGCTTGATACCTAACAAGGAACGTTGACTGATACTTATTATTACCCCCAGTAAGTTAGCCTCAGTTTCTTCCTCTGTAAAATGGGGACACTAATGACCCCAACTCACAAACTTGCTGGGATGATTAAATGAAATGACGCAAGTAAACACTCAGCACAGTGTCCATACACAGTGCACTTTAAATAGAATTTGGCACAGACTGAGCACCCAACCAATGGTCGCTGTAATTATTATCATTAATACTAATAAAACCTGGTGGGTGACCTGCCCCAGTTCTGGTTTCAAAGTAACTAGGATTTCAGATGTGACCTCATTATCTCCTCCCAGGCCACAGCTTGGTATGCATGTCTAAAAATGGAAAAACAAATACATTGTGTGGACTTTCAGCTCCAGCTCTTTCTTTTTCCCAGAAAGTAAGAAATATCCCTGTATCAGGGCTCTGGCTGTGATTGACCAAAAACACAATCCAAACTGACACAAGAGAAAAGGGTGGGCTTTGGCTTATGAAGCATCCAGAGAGGACTGACTCTGGGGACTCAAATGATGCTACGGGGCTGCATCTCTTTCCACTTCCTGGCCATGCTCTTTTCTAGGCTGACTTCATTCTCAGACCTACACGATGGAAAAATAACTACTAAGAGCTCCAAGAGGTAGATCGTCAATGGTCCAAATCCAGGAGAAAAGAAAATCTCCTTTTCTTAAAATTTGAACCAAAGTCCAGAACCCAGTCTCAAAGGCCCAGCAAGGGTCATATCCATCTCAGACCAATCACAGTGTCAAGAGGATCGGATTCACTGATTGGGTTGCA
>NW_007726616.1:127133-130130 GCF_000696425.1 Galeopterus variegatus
GTGTTTATAGATTTGCCTTTTTTGAACATTTCATATAGATGTAATCATATAATATATGGTCGATCATGACTGGTTTCTTTCACTTAGTATAAGTTTTTGAGGGTCACCCTCAAAAATCTTTGCCATGGGTATCAGTATTTTGCTCCTTTTCATTGCTGAATAGTATTCCATTTTACGAGTGCACCACATTTTATTTATCCATTCATCAGTTGATGGATATTTGTATTGTTTATACTTTGGGGGCATTATGAATAAGGTTGCCATGAACTTTCCTGTAAAAGTCTTTGTGTGGACATATGTGCTTATCTCTCCTGGGTAAATACCTAAAGCAGAATTTCTGGGTTATATGGTAAACATCCCTAAATTTTACTAAATAAAAACGAAAGCACTTATTGTCTGCTCAATTTTCCACAAATAGACTTGTCCAAAAATAAATCAATACTGCTGAAAATTATATCAAGCCTTCACCCCAAGAAAATCATATTCTTGGTACTGCACACAAAACTCTAAGAAAATTAGAACTCATATGGACCAGCCTTTCAACCAAGTAATGTAAAAATAACAAAGCACTGAATAGTTACCAAAAGTGATTGTAGAAGTAGTCCAATTTTTATTTGTATCATTTGAAAATGCGTGGTAAACTAATTTATATCCCACAGCTCCTTATAAAATCTTTCTTCTTTTTTTCTAATTTTTCTACCCTCCCCCTAACCACCAAAATCTTTCTTCACCCAACCCGCAAGGTATTTTTTGTCTATTCCCTCCTCTTGCTTCTCCTCCAGTACTTTATTGTATGTAGAGTCTCTCTGACTTATCCCCATGCTGGACACTGTATAAGGAAAATGGGAACATGCCTCCAGCTCTTCAACACTGAAACTTGGGTTTGGGGAAAATAATCATCCAACATTTTGTTTCATTGAAATGCCCCTGAAATTTTTCCAAGCCAATTTCTCTGACAGATTACAGGGAATTTAGCTTTAGTCTCTGTCTATTACTGAGTCATGGTATTGGATCAGTCCAGATGGGCTAGGTTATGCTGTAATAACCAACAATCGCCAGATCTCCGTGGTTTATAACAAACGCATAGACACTGTGGCAGGGAACTCTGTTCATATCAATCATTCATGGCCCCGGATCAAATATTGGCAATCTCCACACCTCAAGGATAAAAAGCTCTAGAGAGCCTCTTGCCCGTAATTAAATATGTTTCCCAGAAGTAATATCTTTCACTTCTGCTTACAACTCATGGACAAGAACCAATCGATAGCCCCCACTTAACCACAAGGGAGCCAGGAAGAATCCTGGCATGTGCCCCCAAGGTGGGACAATGGGATGTATTTGATAAATAGAAACCTGACATTTGTGTTATCAGGTGGGACATCTGTCTAACAAAAGCAAACAAACAAAAAAAANAAAAAAAAGTATAGGCAGAACTCATTTTATTCATTAGCAGGTTCCAGAAAACTTAATGTAACTCACATATTCATATATTATATTTAATTCTAAAATACTTTGAAGGAATTCCTTATTTAAAGATGACTGGTGAATCTTTTTTTCTCTTTCTTTTTTGAAAGAAATTATTCTATAAATATGAATTCTCAAGCTATGGGCTTCACTAATATGGGATGCATTCAGTCATTAACAAAACCAATGGATCACAAATATTGAGTGAGTAATTATTCTCTAGCTTGTTCCTCCAAACTCCAGGACTGATTTATTTGCTTCACATAACAGGAAAGTCTTCAGGTGATGCTTTCATCATCCAGGGTCTGTTTTTTTGTGGCCTCCACTCTGCCTTCTCCTGCACCTGCATTGTCCTGTTGCTGCTCCTTTTGAGTATCACCAGCAACTCACAGAGCTCAGCACCTGCTGATTCACAAATCGCAGGAGAAAGAGGGTTACTCCTAGTAGCCCTCAAAGAAGCAGAGGAGGCATCTTTCCCAGTCTCCAAGAGCCATCTCCTCCCATCATCTCCACCTGAAGTACAGCACATTCATGCCTGAGACAACCACTGATATCATGGGAATAAGTCTATATCCTTCAGGCTAAGGGGCAGGCCAGCCTTTTTCAAAGACTAAGAATGAAGAAAGAACATATTCCTAGAGAAAACTCCAGATGTTGCTAGAAAAAAGAAGATGAAGAAATAGTTGCTGTCAAGGCAATTAATATGCATCCCCAACCCCATATTATTTGAGGATCGTAGCTCTCTACCATGATATTAAACCTTTGTAATACTGTGTGATCACTGCCTAGAAACATTTATCTTTAAAACACAAAACTCCTCAGTCTGTCAAACAAGAAGCCAATACCTACTGAGAATAAAATAATAAAATATGATTATGAAAGATTATTGTTCTTAAACTTCAAGAATGTAGAGGATCATCAAGATTATAATTACAGCATGAATTTTTAATCCTCCTCTTTTAAATCATGTCAAATACAATGCACAGTCCCAGCATTGTAAAATTACTTCACCCAGATTATCATTTCACCAAGACACCATTACTTGACACAAGCCATACATAATGACTCAGCCTCTTTCTTTCAAAAACAATCGTCGGGGATGAGAGTCAAGCCCAATCTGACACAGAAAATATTTATTTCAGTGGTCTTCAGAGCACTGTACATGAAGTAGTTCAAACCATGGTCATTTGACTCCAATTTATATTTCTGTTTTTACAGTTCTGCCTGTGAAACTAATTCAGTCTAATCTATCTCTTGCGGATGATTGGAAAACCTTCAAAAGATAAATACTGACTGTTGTAAAATGTACCAGAAGATGAAGCAATTCAAATTAATCTCACTAATATCACCGTTAGTGAGCAATGATTTATTTCACTCACTCAGAAGAAAGGATTTTTTTCACATGCCTCTATAAACTGATGTTTGATATTGCGGCTAGCCCTAGTTGACAAGAATTGTTTTAAGGAATAAATACAGTCAACACCAAAGATAATGGTTGTTTTCAGTGTAATCTTGAAATTAGCCAGCCTACTT
>NW_007726616.1:130372-137457 GCF_000696425.1 Galeopterus variegatus
CTATCTCTTGCGGATGATTGGAAAACCTTCAAAAGATAAATACTGACTGTTGTAAAATGTAGCCAGAAGATGAAGCAATTCAAATTAATCTCACTAATATCACCGTTAGTGAGCAATGATTTATTTCACTCACTCAGAAGAAAGGATTTTTTCACATGCCTCTATAAACTGATGTTTGATATTGCGGCTAGCCCTAGTTGACAAGAATTGTTTTAAGGAATAAAAACAGTCAACACCAAAGATAATGGTTGTTTTCAGTGTAATCTTGAAATTAGCCAGCCTACTTAGAAAGCATGTCTTATCTGAACCACACTTGAAAATATGGTATTAGAGATCTTAAATTAGTATCTGTTGTCTGAGCAATGCTCAAGGCTAGATAAATCTAAGAACCCTCAATTTACACATGTATTTTAGGTGAGATGAAGGGCAAGGTATACTTCATGATAAACTAGGATACCTGGAATGTGGTTTGAACTCAACCACTCATGTATTAAATGATATCAGCAAAGTAAATAACACCAATTTCTTCTTATTTAAAACATACCCGAGATATCTACCCTCATAATATCTGATTCAGACAACAGGGAAAATAAATTGTACACTATTGATAGCGTCTCTTCTCTGCCGAGAGAAGAAATAAATTGAACAGACAGAGCACTGAGGTCAGGGATCTTTGCCAGGTTTTAAAATCCCCTCAAGCACCGTGCAGACTGTGAGCCCTGGCTAATTATCATCAGTCTCCAACACCCAAGTTCCTGTTGCTGCTGTGACTCCACACCAGGGGTCCAGATTTCGGGCTCATCAGTGACAGCCGATGTGGAGACCCACGCATAAATAATTTTGGCCACTGAGTTGTGTGAGTGAATTCATAAAATAAATTTGTATGAACTTCAGGAGAAAATATGAGCACACAAATTGATAATTTATGAGTGGGAGTTTAACAGATGTTTTCAGAGCTGTGTACGGCAGAAAAACATTCAGGGACGAAGTCCAGAGGCCATGGGGGGTTATGCTGTATCAATCCTTGATTCTGAGGGTCTGACTTATTTTAACTCTCTAAATCTCCCCTCCTTTGAGGTAAATTGAGGAATAATAATCTGGAATTATAACCTACAGGAGAATATTGCTCTGTCCAGCGTTTCCCCCTTCATAAGGGAAAGAATACCCTCCCCACCCCCATACCCCAGGTACATTCCCTTTTCCTCCTGCCCGAGTTCTCAGGGGGCTGCCAGCCCATCATGAAACCCCTCCTCTGGCCAGAGAGGTCACATGCCCAAGATGAGCCAATCAGAGGTCTTATCCAGGATTTCAACATGAAAGAAGGGGAAAAGAGTCTGATGAGTGACACATATGTCAGGTATACCCCGTCTCCCCTTGTGGAAGCAAGGGCAGGAAGCAACTTGGTTCACCAAACATCAATTCACTGAGGCCCCATTTGTCAGAAATCAATTTATCCTTTAGCAAATGAATTAATTGATTTTTTTTTCTTGGAGCTATTGTTGAGGTTTACCATCAACTAGTACTAGATGAGATGCTTTTAAGAATACCTGAGATTTCTACCAAGTTTCAGTTGGAAGCTCTTTGTTTTTCCTTCAGAGCAGCAGTTTAGGAACATTTGTCTTTGTCTCTGAAGCTACCTCTCACCAAACAGCACACCACGACCCTCAGTCATAGCCCCATGAGTTGCCAGGAAACCAACCAAAAAAGGGGTGATAATAGGCACAGACTAATTATGACTTGGTTTTACATCATTTTTAGACCAGTTATGAACAGAAGCTAAGAATTTCCAGGCATTCTTTATTTTATCTCCAGAAGGTCAGTACATCTCCTAACCTGGTCCTCCCCACTGGAAGACATATCTGTCATCAGAAAAATCCCCTTGACCCTTCCTCTCTTTTCTGAACGTTCCCTTTTTCTGGCACTAACTAAAGCTCAACTGTAACTAAAATACAATTTCACCTGGACACCCTGTGCCCCACCAGGACTATCAGTGAGGTAGGCATCCTTCTCGCTCTACAAGGCACCTCAAAACCATTTCTCCACCCTCTTCCTTGAAGTACAGGCCATCCAAGATGCAACCTCATATCCATTCTTCTTGCCATCTCCTAGAAACAGGTCATTCCCCATCACTCAGTGAAGATTGTGACCTCTGGCCTACATCTCCTAACCACCTGCCTTTCCATCCAATGACCTTCCATCCAATGAATCCACACATACCACAGTGTCTTCCTCTAACCGGCCAAGTCATGTACTGGTACATTCACACTCAACTCTGCATCACTGACAACTGCAGACCTCAAAAAAAAAATCCTAATTCTACGGGTCTCACTTTCTGACCATTATCACCACTGATCTATCCTTCCGGTTCAGTTTCTCTGTGGAATCCCCACACAACAATTCTCCAACCTGACTGGGACTTCCGATCCGTATACCCTGCCATTCTCTTCCCTGTCCATCTTCATGTCCTCCCTTCCCTTCTTGTCTGGTTTACCTTCCATTGCCCCCACTAGAATCTCTCTCTTGCCTCTCTCTCCCTCCTTTGCACTTGCCTGGCAAAGCCAAGAGGTCAGTGGCCCACCACTCGCACATGGGCACATGGATCTGAGCAGCTGAGCACAGCTGCGTCTGTGGGCTCCTCTCCTGCCACTCTCTCTTCACTCTCTACATTCCACCTTCCCCATCCGCATCCTTCAGAGAGTAACTAAAGTCTCCCCAACAAGAACCTGTCTACTTTCTCTTTCCTCTGCCTAGAGCAGTCCACAGCATTCAAATGCTGTTTCTTCTTTACCTGTCTCAGCTTCTTATCCTTCAGGTCTCTGCTTTAACATTCTCCTTAAAAAAAAAGAAAAAGAAAGAAAGAAAAAAAAAATATATATATATATCTTATCCTTCAGGTCTCTGCTTTAACATTCTCCTTAAAAAAAAAGAAAAAGAAAGAAAGAAATATATATATATATATATAGAAGAGAGAGAGAGAGGTGAAATTCATATAACATAAATTTAATTATTTTATAGTGAACAATTCAGTGGCATTTAGTACATTCGCAATGTTGTGCAACCACCCATCACCCCAAAAGAAACCCTGTGCCCCTTAAGTGCTCAGTACTCACTCCCCCTACCCCAGCCCCCATCTGTTCTTTGTCTCTATGGATTTGCCCATTGTGGAACATTTGTCCCTTTGATAGCCTTTCTCTAAAGATCTGCAGAAAACTGACTCGTGAGTCTCTATCCTCTAATACTCAGTGGGTTTTCTTAATAGAACATATCACTATCTGAAAGCATGTGACTTAAATATTTGTCTGTCCGCCCCTCTACGATGTGAGCTCCAATAAAACAACTCAATTAAAAAAAAATAAAAACTCTGTTTTGTTTACTTCTCTATTCCCAATGTTTAGAATGGTGCTTGGTATCATAGGCTCTAAATAAATATTCATCAAGTGAATAAAGATAATCCTATGAGGTAGTATAGTATTAGCACTCTTTAGGTAGCAAGTGACAAAATTAAATTTCAGCTAATTTAGGTGAAACTAAGTAAGCAAATGAGGTATTTTCTCTCTCTCTTGTCCTGTGTCCCACTCTCTCTCTCAGCACCTTAGATAATTTTCTTCATATGGATGGTTTCTCAATAAATCAGGTAAACATTATCAGGTTATCAGCATCCATCTGTCTATCTACCCATCCATCTACCCAACCACCCATCCATCCATCCACCTACTCATCTACGCATCCATCCATCCATCCACCCACTTATCCATCCATCCCCCACTCATCCACCCAGCATTGTGTTTATTAAGCCCCACTCCTGTGTTTTAGCACTGTCGTAAGTGTGGTATATGAAGCAATGACCAAGACTAAAATCAGATGATGCTTTTTTCCCACCCAGTACCACAAAAGATGACAAGCAAGTGGGTAGATATGTGAGAGAAGAGGGTTCTGAATAGAGCAAATGAATGCAAACAAAGGTCCTGACAAAAAGCTATGCTAGGTGTGTTTTAGAAACAGTAAGGAGACACGTGTGACCAAAGTAACATGAATAAGAGGGAGATTGGTAGAATATGTGCAGACACATGGCAAAGGCTAAGGTCACGCAGGGTCATGTTGGCCACTACAAACACATCGGTTTTTATTTAGACTAAAATAAGGAGCCAGTGTGGGGTTTTATGAAGAGTAATGACACGTTTTAAAGTATCACTCCAGCTACTGTGATGATGTGTTGACTGTAGGTGGGAAAAAGCAGAAGCAGCAAGACTTGTTCGGAGATGATGATGATAGTCCAGGAGGGAGAGGATGATGGCAGAATGGGAGCAGTGCAGGTGGCAAATAGTGGGGATTCAAACTAATTCTGAATGTAGAGCCAGTGGGATTAGCTGATGGATTGGCTATGAAAGGGGATGGGGTAAGAATATCCTCCTCAAGGTTTGTGCCTAGGCAACAGGGAGGAAAAAGTTATCATTTACTGAGAAGGGGATGTCTGGAAGGAGCATATTTGGTGGGGAATCAGGAATTCAGACCTGAACATGTTAAGTCTGAGATATCTAATGATGTCTATATGGCAGTTGTGTATATAAATCTGGAACTCTTGGTACAGATTAGGGTTTAGGACAGAAAACAGTTTAGAAATAAAATAAAATTATGTGTATGGAAATGTTATAAATGTTGGTCAGATTCTCTTACTTTTTTGCTCAATCTTGCAATACCTGACCATCTGAGAGGAAATCCTGAGTCTTTACAATGGCACCCAGAGCCCAGCTCCTCTCTGACTTCATCTCCTGCATTCTCCCTCTGTCTAGCCACATGAGCCTTCCAGCTCTGTCTCATCCTGGCCAGCCACGTTCCTACCTCAGGCCTTTATGCTGCTCTTTTCTCTGCCTGACATGCTTTCTCCTCAGGTACTATCTCACCTCACCTCATCAACAACTCTAAGTCTTTACTCAGATGCACCTTCTTAGTGAGGTCTACAAAGATCACTGTACCAAATTCTCAAACCTTCCCCCTCTGTAGCATGGATTTCCTTCTCGTTGACCTCTATCGTTTACTCACTTCTTTATTTCCTATGTCTTCCTTTATACATTTCTTAACTCTGTGAGGGTGGAGATCTGGTCTTTCATTTCATTACTACATGACCAGTGCCAGTGATAGAAAACACCAGATAAACATTTATTTGATGGATTGAATGAATGAATGAATAAGAAAGTACTGCTCTCTGGATATGACCTAGTTTGGCAAGTACTTCACTTCCCTGAAGTTTTGGCTTTCTTCTAAAAATTGAGACGTTGCATGTAAATTTTCCTATTTTCTTCTAAGAGTTTTATAGTTTCAGGTCTTATGTTTAAGTCTTTAGTCCATTTCAAGTTGGTTTTTGTGTATGGTGTAAGATAAAGGACCAATTGTATTAATTTGCATGTGGGGATCCAGTTTCCCCAACACCATTTATTGTAGAGACTATTCTTTCCCCACTATTCATCTTGGCAACCTTTTCAAAAATTAGTTAACTGTACTTGCATATTTGTGGGCTTATTTCTGGGCTCTCTATTCTGTTCCATGGTCTATGTGTCTGTCTTTATGCCAGTACTATGGTGTTTTAATTACTGCAGCTTTACAATATATTTTGAAATCAGGAAGTGTGATATCTTCAGCTTTATTCTTCTTTCTCAATGTTGCTTTAGGTCTTCTGGGTCTTTTATGGTTCTATATAAATTTTAGAATTGTTTTTTCTATATCTGTAAAAACTGCCATTGAGATTTTAGTGTGGATAGCATTGAATCTGCAGATCATTTTAGGTAGTATGGACATTCTAACAATATTAAGACTTCCAAACAATGAACATCAGATTCCTTTACATTTATTTATGTACTCTTTAATTTTTTCCATCAACATTGTATAGTTTTCAATTTCCCAGTTTTCCACTTCCTTGATTAAGCTTATTATCATTATTAGTAGTAGTAGTAGTTGCTATAATAAATGGCACTGTTTTTTTAACTTCCTTTTTGGACTGTTTGTTATTAATGAATAGAAATGCAACTGATTTTTGTATGTTGATTTTGTATCCTGCAACTTCACTGAATTTGCTTATTAATTCTAAGAGTTTTTTTTGCGGAGTCTTTAGGGCTTTTTATATATAAGATTATGTCACTGGCAAACAGAGAGAATTTTACTTCTTCCAGAATTATTTGGATGCTTTTCTTTTTTTTTTTTTTTTTTTTTTTTTTTTTTTCTTGCCTAATTGCTCTGGTTAGGACTCCTGGTAACATGTTCAATAGAAGTGTCAAGAGTGAACATCCTCACTTGCTGGTCTTAAAAGAAAAGCTTTCAGTTTTTCAACACAGAGTATAACATTAGTTAGACTAAATGTTTTCTATGGTCCCTCCCAACTTAGACTTCTAAACTTAAGCTTCAGAAGAGCAATGCGAAGTAAGAGAAATTGACACTGGAGTCAACTGCCTTAGTTCAAACAATTTTCACCCATTAGCTACAATTTCTCTAAGTGTGATTCTTTACCTGAAAGGTGGGGAAAATAACAATACTTCACTATATCAGTCAGAACCAGGTAGGAAAACAGAATCCATACCAGGTATTCCAATTGTGGAGATTTATCATGGGGAACTTATCACAGGTAATCGGCCATACTCAGGGTCTGCAATTAGGTCTTACTGACGATAATACAATTGTCAAGGTCTAGGAACATAGTGCTCCAAAAATATAAGCTATGAATGCAAAAAAGTTAAAGACATTATACCTTTAAGTTGAGGCTTTTGTCATTTTTATCGTTGGCTGCTTAAAAATGAATTCTTTAGAAAGTAAGGAAAGGGAAACAATAGAATTCAATTGGAAATTCAAAACACTAATAATTAAAAGACAGAAAGTTGAAATGAAAGAGTAGAATAACAGTTGTTCAACTCATCCATTCTTTGCTTCTGAAAGAACACTAGTGAGAATTTCTACTTAAGGGGGAAGAAAAAGAAAGCCAGTTTATGCTGTCAGAGTCAGCCATTATTCAGTCCCACAGCCCCCTACTGAGCATGCGGTATTTTTATTACAGGAGTTCATCACTAGTGCTTACTCAATAACTAGATAATCCCTATAGC
>NW_007726616.1:137989-139603 GCF_000696425.1 Galeopterus variegatus
GTATTTTTATTACAGGAGTTCATCACTAGTGCTTACTCAATAACTAGATAATCCCTATAGCAATCTATTGCAATCATGCCTAAAAAGATTCCTTATTTCATCTCTACATATGTCAATAGCTTTCATAAACTATAAATCAGTAAGATATTGCTGGCATCAGAGTTTTAAGCAGTTAATGTTAATCAATATGAAAACCAAAAGATTGATGTGGTTGGGCTTTTTCTCTCTCTGTATGCAATGAAGACACTGAAACTCTATTTATTTGAATTAGTTCGTCATGTTTTGAGGTTTGTCATTAAGCTGAAATGGCTATTACTGTCAAATTATCATCATCATCTGGTAATCTTTCTACAAACCAAGTTTTGCATCACACTGTATGATACTTTGAGCACATCTGATTAGTAGAGTTTATGTTCTTAGAAAAGTCCACATTAAACGCTAGTAGAGAATGAAGTCTCAAGAGAGAGGTTGATTTGAGGGTTTCCAACACACCCTCTGGTATGCCAGTGGGGGAGATATTGTATAGTGTTGAACACTACCATGATGCATGTTCTTTTGCATTAACATATAGATAAAAGTTTGGAGAAGCACCCTAAGCAACTACCTGTGCCCAGGGTGCTAGTCGTGGTCATGCAGATGGGTAAAACATAATATTACCTGCTACTGATAAAGCATCTTGCAGATGGCAATATCCTCTTTAGCCCTCATGGGGTAAGTATTGTGGGCTGCCTCTGAAGTGTTTCCCTTCTCTTTCTCCCTTTCTGATAGGATCATGATCTTCTGTGTAGCACATGTGCCTTGGGGGAAGATGACATCACTCTCAGTTTTCCGGGTGGACTTCACTTCCCAAGACTAGCTTAGGAATTTTCATGAGACTCATATTTGGGAAGACGTGTAATGGTATCTCTTGAGAAGCTCCTACGAAGGGTTTTCTTACTCCTAAAAAGGAAAGAGAAAAGAAAAAAGTCTCTTTTCTTCTAGACATTGTTTCTCTACATGTAAAGCGTGCAACTTCTGCCGCCGTCTGGCTGGCAGCATGGGAATAAATTCAGAATGGAAGATGTCAACATAGAGAAAAGGTTAGAAGTGAGTTAATTACCTTGAAGGCCTCCCTCTGAAGCCACTGTTAGGTGAGATAATATGTTTTCTTCACTGTTTAAGCTGGATTGAGTCTGGGTTTTTGATAGTTGCAGCCAAAGTGCCATTAGCCAAAATCTAAACTCATACAATTCTTACTTCTCACTTTATTAAGCACAAGATCTTCCTGCTAGGTTTTTTTCTGCATACTCATTTAAGTCTTTCTATGAGAATATAGCCTTAACTTGTTCACCTTTGAATATTAAAGCCAATTCAAACATCATCTCCTCCTTGACGACTTCTTCAGATCTGCCAAAAGAATTGTCTCTTCTTTCTGTGTTTTTATAGCAATAGTACCTACATTTCCCATAGAATGCATCACTCTGTATTGAAATTATCCATTACCTGCCTCCCAGTATCATTTGATTTTGAGTACCCTAAGGTCAGACATTGTCTTCTAGTCTCCTTTAGATTGTCAGGTACTCTCATGATATCCATTACTTAGGAGGGTCTCAATAATTATTCTTTTTTTTTTTT
>NW_007726616.1:140955-151093 GCF_000696425.1 Galeopterus variegatus
CCCATTTTTGGATCACTTTTATATCATCATTTTTGGAAGCCTCTCTCATCTTCAAAACTGCTAATGGAGTTGGCTGAACCTAGCTCAATAAGTTTAGACAATGGGGTTGATTAGTGTTTTTTAATGCCCCAGAGAGCTGCTCCCTGATTAATTTTCTACTAGTATCATACTATGATTATGCCACTGTTGCCATAATTTAGTTTTTTAATATTCATTTCTCACTAGTAAATTAACAAACATGTTCTAGACCTATGACATGCAAAGTACAAATAAGTAAGGATTCAGAAAAATTAGTTTGGTCATAAATTCCAGGACAGAAATGACAATGAGATATTCTTAGTGTGCTTCTTTGAAACAAGTTTGATGATTCCTGCTGAAGAGAAATTTACAATAAGTAGAAAATATTGCTAGTGATAATTACCACCAAAGCTTTATATATACGAGTATATACTCATGTGTGTGTGTACATATATAAGTAATGGGCATGTGTAGACATTAAATGTTTTAATTTTTATAAAATTTTAGAACTATGAATACTCATAAATGCTAACAAATGAAAATTGTGTGCATTTACTCCAAAGCGAGACCATAAAATTAATCTACTAAGTAGAGCATAGGATGGCACTTTCCCGGTATGGACTGGTATTTTGGTATTGTTCTGGAATGCCAGGGTAGGGGAAAATTCCCAACAAAATGCAACATCCTTCAAATAGAGCTCAAACATGAGCTCACCTTGGGCATGGCAGCCCACACTCTGCCTGTACACTGTTAACATTTATTGATTGCTAGCCAGGTGCCAGGTACCCACATAACCACTGTACAAGCAGTCTTTTAATTTAATCTTCACAACACCCAAAGGAGGTGGTTACTTATCACTCTCTTTTAACATGTAAGGAAATGGAGATTCAAAAGGGTTCAATAACTGGCTCATGGTCTTATGGTTTGTAAGTGCTGGAGCCTGGATTTGAACCCTTGACTAATTCTAGATCCTAACCATTAAACACCATTATACACTCTGCCCCTTTGTAAACACTGGCAGTTCTATAACTATAATTGCTAGGCTCAAATGCAAACTCCTGATCATTTTTATATCTTCTACCTTTGTTCATATAATCAGACATTTTTGCTGAAAGACATTCTTTTCAAAAGCCAGCCATTACTGAATCTTTCCACTTCATTCCAACCCTTTTTATCCAATGTTCATCCTCCTGGTTTGCCTTAGCCATCCATTCTTTTACCATATACATGCATATGTTATGAAAGGCACTATGTAAAGCAAAACTGAGTAAAATATGGCCTCTGCCCTCGAGAAACCCGGGATTCAGAAGAGGAAGAAACAATTAAACTAATTAGTACAGCACAGCATAAAATGTCAGCATGTGGGCTTCAGGATTTTAGATGAGGCTTACCCAAATCTCAACGGTTTTTAGGATGGGAATCCTCAAGGAAGTGCTGCTTCCTGAGCTGAGTTCTGTGAATGGAGGGAATTAGCTGGATAAAAGAAAAAGGGTGGGAGCTGGGAATGGTGAGCAGGCTTTGTAGACGGGAGAATAATATGCATGGAGCCTAACCTGGTGGGATGAATTCTACAAATTATAGGTAGTTCAGCACCTAGAGCAAACTGTGGCTGTGGAGCCTAGGGACTTAAAATGTATCTTCTTATATGCATGAAGAACCTATTGCCAAAGCCCTAGAATGCTGCCCAGAAGTTCACTCTGGGCCCTAGTTCACTCTGGGCCCTAGCTTCTCTCTCTCTCTCTCTCTCTCTCTCTCTCTCTCTCTCTCTCTCTCTCTCTCTCTCTGTGCATATGTGTTGTGAGTGTGTGTGTTGTGAGTTTGTGTGCATATTTTATGAGTGTGTGTTGTGAATGCATACATGTGCATTGTGAGTGTGCATGTGTGTGTGCAGCACCTGCTGAAAAACTCTCCTGTTCTTGTTTCTTCAGAGGACTCTGCATCATCCTACAAAGCTCTTCTGGCTTCTTTCTCCTTGTTGAAGAAGACCTTGAGAAAACTCCTTCACGGTTCCTCACACCCATTGTCATCATTGTATCCCACTTTCTCTTCTTAAGAGAAGCAGATGGAATGAACAGACTATGACTATTACCAAAATAAAGTATGCTAGCAACTGTGGGTCCCTACCTAGACAACACATCTGCAGCACTAGAAAAGGTACCTCTAATATGCCTGTTAAAAATGTCTCTGTGCAGAAATTATCTTTGCTTTCTCAATTTTAAAATTTCTACCAAAGGATGGAGAGAAACTGGCTTCTCAGTATCCCAAATGAGACAGAAAAAACTCGGGATTAGATGTTATGATATGCCCCAAAAGTAACATAAACAGGTGCAACATTTCACCCAACCCCAAAGCCTTGGTTCCAACAGTCCTGACCAATGTCTAAAGACTTGGCTGTGTACTTTGGGTTCATTCCCCGTAGACAAGCCAGCCACCCTGTCCTGTGAGCAAGACTCAGCAGACCACTGAAAAATCTCAGCCTCAGCGCAGCACTGCGATGTCTGTATGTAATTTTCATATAGAATAATCTGAATGTGGCCCTCTGTCATATTCTCTATCTCCTTGTAGTCTACAGTTATTCTCTGCAGTTCTATCAAGATACAGTCTGAAGCAAAGAGAGGAGGTTTCCTCAAGTTGAGCAAATCCTAAGACCCTACCCCTTGAACTCTGTTCCCATTCCTACATATTTCGCCTTTTGGAAATGAAGCCTTCCCTGGGGACAGAGAAGCACAGAACACAGCTTGAATGATTTTTTAAAAGGCCAAAGAGGATGGGGTGGAGAAACAGAAAATCAAAAATCTCATTTAGTCATCTATGCTATGTAGATTCTTCTGGGTATGGGTTCTCACTTTTCATGAAAATCTCAGAGGCTTTGGTGTCCTCTAAAAGGATAAGAGCCCCTGACTAAGAAATATCTTCAGAAATGGGAAAAAAAATCGGCATCTTCAGATGAAAGTGGATGTGCATATGTCATCTCCCCTCAGAGAGGTTTGATGCTAATTGCTCATTCCGGTATGAATCCCTTCCATCTGACACCACTGCTGCTTTCTGATGTACCTGCAACTTTTGTGATTTTACTACCCATGCAAAGTGGCACTTGCTGCCTCCAGCAAAAGACACGAGCTATTTATTGCCTCGCTTTGCAGATGCTGTTGGAGATTGCATTTAACAATACAAATATCACAGAATTGTCTTTGGGAGTCACAAACTGCCAAAGTGTAGCTCAAACTAGAGCCTGATATTATACTTCACAAAACTCTATGCTAGGGATTTTACACACATTCCAGGCCTAATTAGACCAGGCTGAAATAGAAGCTTGCTTTTAGCAGTTGCTCCCTTTTGTCAATATCTAAACAGGAACATTCATCTCCTGGTTTGTGACTTATCTCACAGTATATATAACTACAGCATTTTACTGCTGGAAATGAATTTCAACATCTACTCCAACAGCATGCAAAAATGCAGTAAGCGATTCTCTTTGGAATGGGGATACACTCCAAAATAAATGAAATATAGCTTTACCTAAGCATTCATCTTTCATTCCTTGGGAAGGTACACACATGCATGCACACACCACTTCTAATCCTTGCTTTATACTGAGTTAGCTCTAGAAGTATCTAAAACTATCCAGGTTTTCCTGGGGCTGTCTGCCAGATGGGAGGGTTAGTGTAGAGATAGCAGGTACACTGGGACAAGGCTGTCTGAGAAATACTGGCAAGCCACTTCACCTCGCCATGTATCAGTTTTGTCAGCCTTAAAACTGAAAAACAATAACTTCAGAGGGTTGTTTCATGAGGATTAAATCAAATGAGTTAATAGGTGTAGAGTCCTTAGATCAGAACATACCACTATATAGATGTTCTTAAGTAGTATCATTATTATCTCAAAAATGAGTATTAGAAAAGTACCTATGTGATAGAGCTGGTATGAAGTAGATGAGTTAGTACATATGCAGCATTTAGAAACATGTCCACACACATGACATACTGCACAACTGTTAGCAGTTAGTATTTCATTTCCTGGAGGTACTGTTATAAAGACAATGTTGAAATGAACCTACTGTATACACCAATCCTCAGCTATCAATTTTGTGGACTTACGTGCATTTTGGATCCTTATTTACAGGGCCAAATATTGTGCAGAGTGAAGAGGACAAAGGAAAAGAAAATAGAGAAAGAAAAGAAAATCAACAGAGGAAGCACACAATTACTGAACTATTTTATGACCGATTAGTAAGGCTATCTTTTTCTGCTTTCTCTGGTTTTCTTCCTTCAGGGAAATTTCCATCCCTTTAGGCTGGTTTAAACTGTATCCCATCACTGTAACTAAGCTTAATAAAGAGATAGGAGCTCTCTTTTTATTATTTTTAGTCAGTGATGATGCTCCAGTTTAAACTAATCACCAGGAGGCCCAAGGTGCTCATTCACTCCTTATCATGTGAAACTGTGATACTTCTGCTTTCAGTGGGGAAGAAATTAAGTGTCTGAATATAAAGAAGAAAGGCTCGTAGCTAGTACCTGTCCTTACCTATGGTCATGCTAAAGACTAATAATAATGATTATGGTATTAAATAATGCAATCCAGGTATCTCCTGGGGTCCTCTGTTCCTCAAAATCTAGGCAGGATGGCTCCCAACCACAATTTCACAGCCTCGTAGAGCCCTAGAGAGCCCTAAGGAGCCCTAGCCTCCCCCTTTGACTGCTAATGCCATAGGATTCAGCTCTCATGGTTCAACTCCCAAATAGAAACGTAAACATTTGGTGAACCGAGAAGTCTCACGAAGCATAAGGCCTCCACCTCGGGTTTTGCCTTTCCTCTGCCCTCTCAGCCTCTCATCCTCCTCTGGCACTTAGGAGCAAATGTCTTTTCTCTTCTCATGCTGTGCGATATTGCTCCCTTTCTGGAAGCTTTGCTGCTAACCAAAATCCACGTTCTGTCAATGGCTGCAACTGAGTATAAAAATGTCCCTTATTTATTACAATCATAATAGATACCATTCTCTTAAGTTCTTATTGTTAAGATTTTCAAGTCTTTGTCAAATCATCTAATTTAAAGCTTCCAATGACATTATGAAGTAGGTATTATTACTATCATCATGCCCACAAACATTGATACCAGTGATTCTTGACTGGGGGCAATTTCTGCCCCCATCCCTTGGGGACACTTGGCAATGTCTGGAGACATTTTTGGGTGTCATACATCGGGAGAGGATGGTGCTTCAGTGGGTAGAGGCCAGGCATGCCCCTAAACATCCTACAATGCGTAGACAGCCTCAGCCCCAAATGTCTATATTTCCAAGGGTGAGAAGTCTTGCTTTATACCGATTAGAAAGTTGAGTCTTAAGTTAGCTAATTCATCCAAGAATACAAATATTAAAGGACAGAGCTGGGGCTCTACGAGTTCCAATGGCTTTCCAAATCCAGGCTCTCATCTATGACATAAGCTACCTGTCTTAGTTATCTATTGTTAAGTAACAATATTACCAGAAACTCAGCAGCTTAAAACAACATATATGTATTATCTCACAATTTCTGTGGGTCAGAAATCTGTGCACAGATGAGTGGGGTACTCTGCTTATGGTCTCACCCTGGGTGAAGGGTGTCACCTGGAGCTGTGGTCCCATCTGAGTCTCACCTAGGGGAAGATTGACTTTCAAACCCATTCAGTTTGTTGTCAGAGTTTATTTCCTTGTAGCCAGAGGACTGAAGGCCTCAGCTCCTGGAAGCTTCTCACAGATCTTTGCCACACGGGGTTCCCCAAGATGACCAATCACTTCCTCAAAGCTAGTAAGGAAGAGACTCCAGCATAACAACCTTATGTCCTGTAATCATAATCAAATTTCCATCACCTTTGCTTCATTCCCTTGGTTAGAAGTAGGTCGCGTGTCCCATCTACACTTAATGGGAGGGGGTCACACAGCTCAGAAACACCAGGAGAAAGGAATGGGACCATCTTTAATGTCTGTCCACTGCACTACTAATGGTATCATTAACTCACAGGGAGTTTTCTTCAAGGGTAGCAATTTCAGGAACCATATTTTCACACATAGTTATATAGCCATCTTATCCTCACAGACTTCAACATATATTCACAGAAGGTCTACTATAAGTGTGAAGGCCCTGTGCCGAGGGCAGTGAGCATTCCTGACACTGTGAAGATATTTCTAAAAGTCAACTTCATAAGCCTCTTGGACCACTTCACTGAAACCCATACCCTCTGCCCTGCATTATGAAAGAGAAGATCAACGGAGCCTGTCACCGGTGACAGGGTTACTCTGATCCTCCATCATTTCTTCAACAAATACTTATTAAGCATTGTGAGAGAAGCCAGGGATTCAAAATGAACAAGACGAACATGGTCCCTGACCTCATGGAGCTTTTATTCTTAGCCAAAGTAACAACAGTAATGAAAAAATCAAATAAACACAGTTGTGATACAAATTTTTTTTAATTAAAAAAAAATTGTTTTTTAAATTTTTAACAAATTTCCCCAGTCTGAAGACATGGGCCTCCTCAAAGACATCATCAGCAGCTCTGAGCAATGCAGCAACGCGAGGATTAAAAAAACTGTATTATGGTAGGGTTTGGAAAAGCTTCCTTTGGGGGCAAGAGGAAGGGTTGGGGAGGGATCTCAGGTCTATCTATGGGTGCTGTTAACATGTTGAATTAACAGCAATTGACAGCAAACCTCCACTTCACTTTGCTTAGAGAGGTTATAGGTAAATTGTGTTTTTGTTTGTTGTTTGTTAATATTGCATCATTTTATTTTATTTTGTTTCCCAATTTAGTTCTTTTTTTTTTTTTTTTTTTTTTTTTTTCATTCAGGCTACTTGATCACGACCTGTGGTAATTAACCTACCCTTTGGATCTAGCTCAATTTTAATTAAACAGTCATCTGACTCTCAACAGGGTAAAGGTTTGTTTCTTCTAAACTTCTTATCACAAGACAATTTTGCAGCACTTTATAGATTTTCTGAGAAACTGCTTTATCAATTTTTCCCTGCAGTTGTACACTGGATCTGACTTGTATTGTTAGCTGTTGCTTAAATTAATTTCTATTTTTTCCAGTTCTTTCTGTTTGGCTAGTTAATCCCTACATTAAATTTTTTTCACTTTATGATTAACAATTAACAGTGGTTATGGTTGGTTCCATGACTATAAAATTGGCCTTGCGGGATTCCACATTTATCTTGCCTTAATGATCAAATTTGTTAGAGGTGAGATTTTTCTTTTTTTCCTAAACATCAGTTTTCTATACTCAACCCAGGATCTAAAACTCAAGCTGTGCTCCTTTTGCCTCTTACATCACCACCAGCAATAAAGATTTTACTGTCAGAACTTGGCTGACAAATTTGCAGGCTCTTTATTACTGGCGATGATGGACTATAAGAAGCAGGAAAAACACAGCTTGAATTCCATTCCCAGCTTGAATTTGCAAGGCTGGCATTTAGAAAAATTATCTTGTGACTTCATAAACCAAGAAAATTTGTGGATGAAAGTCAGAGAATTGGTAGAAAACTCTCTCCTTTATCTCCTCCCCAATGGCTTTGGTAAAGTCACTGCACAGTGTGGATCTGGTCAAGTCTCCACCAACAAAATTAAATGTATAGATAATGCACATGAATCCCTCTTACTTCAGTTACCTGGATAATTCAAGTCAGAGGAATTTGAAGGACTGAGCTATCTTCCTCTCTGATAAGAATTCGCACAGTTGTGTTCTAAAAGTACACAAGAAAATTCATGTTTCAATAGAAACCTATGCACTGTCTAGACTAGAGGGTTATAAATCCTATGGGAGCTCTTTTACAACCCTGCAAGTTGTAGACAACTATAGCAAAGCAAAATAATTCTTGTCTATATACATCCAAATTCTGTCCTGTCCAGTAGAAGCTCAATTGACTTCCTTTCACCACTGTGAAAGTTTTGCTTCCATGTGCACCTCTGTTTTAACATTCCTTTATTCCAATATAAGATTTTTAGACTTCTTCACAAAAATTGCAAGGTCTACCTGGTTTTCTAACTGAGTGAGTTAAAATTTCTTACACATATTCATTTCTTTTTAGACTTCTTCACAGCAATTGCAAGGTCTACCTGGTTTTCTAACTGAGTGAGTTAAAATTTCTTACACATATTCATTTTTACATCTGCCTAAGAATCATGATTTACCTTATTCTGAAAATTATCCTTTAACAATATTTAATCACTGTAGATAAACTCTCAAATTATAGTGCAGTAAACTAGCATGGTGAAGTGCTGCCTTCGAGTGCTGCCGAGAATCAGTTAAAGACCATATTTAGGAGTCACAGTCACATGGTTTCTAATTCCAGATCTGTTCTTTGTTATCTCGGAAAATTCTTGAATGGATTATTTAAATGCTCCTAGTTTCATTATCTCATATGTAAAACATGGATAATAATAATAATACCTATCTTGTAGGATTTGTTGTAAAAATTAAGTAAAATAATACAAATTATTACATATTTTGAGTAGTATTATTTATTCTTATGTTTATAATGTTAATTATTTCTATACAGGATTTTAAATGCATTGATGCATTTTTTAGACATAACAAGAATTAACTAGTTAATAGCTTGGAAATTCCCACTGGACTTCCTGGACTCCACTCCTGAAGGGATGTGTATCCATCTCTACAAAACAAAATTCTTTAAGAGTGATTTCATTTGTTCCCTGATTGTATTGTCATAAAGACATACAAACTCACTATACCATCTTAATTGTTTACCTGCATAGAATATATACATATATGAAACTCCAGAGTCAGACCAAGTTTACTTCTTTTTATTTATGAAGAAGTAACAAGAATCCAAATGTATTTTGTCAGCAAACTCAGAAGATGTGACTAGGATCTTTGCAGGAGGGAGAAACACAGAGGAAGCCAGCTCCAATGACACTGACTCAGCTCTTGCCCGCAGTGACACTTTCTGACTGTGCAGCATAGCTCACATCAAAAAGGAAAACGAAGGTCCCGAAATTTAATGCACAGTGTTGGTATTTCTATATTTAGCAATATTTTAGCAAAATTTTCTACCTCAAGGTGACTTTGAAGAGTCACCTTTCATTGGAAATATGTCATTTCACAACCATCAATATGGTGTTAGAAGACATTGCATTCATATTTTAGTCTTATTCCTGATTTCTGACAACTCCAACATTGACATCTTTTAGAAGTTTTAGTATTTGTTTGTTTTGTTTTTTTTCTCTCTCTTACACCATTACCAAGCATCCATTATAGGTAACTAAGGTTTGCACATTTTTAAACTTTTAAGTATTTTTTAATTTTTAAAATATTTTATTTATTTTAATTGACACATTATAATTGTACATGCTTATGGGGCATAATCTGATGTTTTCATACATATATAGTGTATAATCAGATCAAGGTAGTTAATGTAACCATCACCTCTTGCATTTATCATTGCTTTGTGGCAAAAATATTCAAATGCCTCTCCTCACGCTGTTACGTAAAACTTAACTGTAAGTCTGGTGTTCTATGGCAGAGTAGGTTTGCACATTTTAAGGAATTAATACAGTAAATTTGAAATTTTCACTAAGCTTCCCTATTGCTAAAATGTACAATTTGATTACGTACAAAATAATTTTAATTAAAAAGGTAATATATTTTGCTGTGGTGATGGAAATCATTTGGAAATAGAGGATTCCCTATGTTTATCACCAGGACTAAGTTAAGCTATGATTTCTTCAGGAAGAAACAAAAATAAAGCTTACTCAAAAAATATATACCTTTTTTGCAAGTCATTATTTTACATGTGCAAATACAAATACCCTTGTGATTGACAGCTGTAATTTAGTTTTTTCCCCAGTTTTCACAGAAATAGTGCATTTTCCTCTCTTCCCCCAAAGTGATTCATACAATTGACACACCTAATTGAACCTGAAATTTCATACATCCTGCAAGATCGTGTTAACCTCATAGTTTTCTCCATCTCTTGTCTTGGTTAAAGGCAAAGAGTTTATTGAGAGAAGCTGTGATTGGCATGCCTTTTGCTGACCAATTGCAATTTCCTCTCCTTGTAAACTCTACTTAGTGTTACAAAAACAATTTGAAGGCAGATTGTAAGTGCCAGGCTTTTCCTCTGACCTTT
>NW_007726616.1:152573-154340 GCF_000696425.1 Galeopterus variegatus
TGCATTCAATTTATGGATTAGTTGCTTTACTGCTGCTGGCAGTTGAATTTATAACCCTTACTATTAAAATTATTCAGCTCAGTATCAGTTTTCTATTGCTGCTGTAACAAATACCACAAACTTAGTGGCTTGAAACTACACAAATTTATTACCTTACAGTTCTAAAGGTTAGAATAGATCTTACAGGACTAAAATCAATGTGTTGACAGGACTGTGTTTTTTCTGGGGACTTTAAGGGAGAATCTATTTCCTTGCTTTTTCCAACTTTAGAGGCTACCTGTGTTCCTTATCTCATGGCATCTTCCTCAGTCTTCAAAGCCAGTAGCACGGTGTCTTTCAAATCTCTCTCCTTTTGATATTCTGCCTCCCTCTTATAAAGATCATTGTGGTTACACGGGGCTCAACACCCAGATGGTCCAGGATAATCTCCTCCCCTCAAGATCTTTAACTTAATCCCATCTGCAAAGTCTCTTTCACCATAACATATTCACAGGTTCCAAAGATTAGAACATGAACATCTTTATGGGACCGGGGGTGGGGGATTATTTGACCTGCCACAAGCTTCATCCTTAGAAAAACAAAGAACCTTCAAACCATAGTGTGTTGAAAATACTGGCTTCACACATCCAGAAAAAAAGCAAGACAAATAACGGGGTGTAAACATTGTGAAGGCCAATCTCAGTCATAAAAGCAGTAAAAGAATTGGAACCCAGCTCTTTCTTGATGCCAAAATTTGGCTCATTCTATTTTACCAAACCAATGCTCTCCTAAAATGTGTTTCAATGCAATGCTTTTTTTCAAACTAATGCATTCTTCCACATGGAGAACAAGTTTCCTGCCCATGTCACTGGCCTGACTATCAACAGCAGTTGCATGGACCCACACTTTGCCACCTCTTCCATCTTCGACCTTCTTCTCCCCTACTGAGGAGAACAGTGATTACCCCTTGCTGGGCACCAATGATGACCTCGGCATTGTGCAAAGGCCGTACAACTTTACAGGCCTAATTTTTCTCATCTTCACAGCAGGAAATTCCATTTTACAGATGAAATTCAGGCTCAAAGACAGTTATGGACTTGACCAATCTCACCCACTTATTAAATACAGCTTTGGCTTGACCTTGGCAAGTCAGACCTTTTAGCCATCAATTTGTAACATCTGATTTATGACAACAATGTATACCACTTTTGGTCAACTATCACCACACTCTTATCTGAAAATTTTGTACTGAATGAAGAAGGGCAATGGAAAATTTGAAAAACAGACTAGATTTTTAAAAAATATTCACTAAAAATAGTAAAATAATGGGATCGATTTCCTCTTTACTACTTTTTGAATAAACTTATAGTGCTGCCTTGGAGAAAGCAAACAGCTTGAGTACACCATGAGCTTTGGAGAAAGAGGAGAGAAATATATTTTGCTTAAGACAGGACTTTAAATTGAATACACTTAGGGTTATGAAGGAAAATGAATTAAATGACGTGACAGTGAGAGGTTTATAGTGCTGGATGGTGGCAGGTGAAAGGTGACTCTTTGATATACCTTTGCCAGTCTGTTTGCATTTTCCTTGGCCATATTCTCTCTGTGACCTTGAGCTAGCCATATAGCCTCCTGTTTTGATGTTTTTGATGATGCAACTGTCAAATAAGAATTATTACCCCAGCCTCTGTTTCTCTAGATGGGCAGAGAACAGCTCAAAAATGAACATTTTAATCTGAAAAATCATTCAGGAATTAATGCTCAAATCTGTCTCTTCTCAGAATCTAC
>NW_007726616.1:154845-175582 GCF_000696425.1 Galeopterus variegatus
GGCGCGACACTGAGGGTTGCGATCCATTGCCGGACACGATAAAAGACAAAAAGGAAAAAAATAAATAAATAAATAAAAAATAAAACACTCCAGTAGCTTCCCATTGTCATTTGAGTAAGAGCAGATGTCATAACTCACATGTTGGTCTGGCTCCTACCTAACCCCTCGACCTTATCTCCTTCCCCACAATGGCCGTCTTCATTTCTTTCCTTCCCAAAGTTCCCCCCCAGGCATTCACCTTAGTGAAGAGGAGCTTCACCACTCCTTCCACCCTCACTAACTGCTACTCAGTCTTTGAGGCTTCGATTCTCATACATGAGGCTTAAAAAGAAGTCCTAGTAAAGAAATATCATCTCATGCTTTTTACTAGTTTTATATTCTTTACTAGTTTGTAAGAAGTCTTTCTACATTAAAATTACTTCTTGGCTGAAAGTATATTTCTTGGCTTATTGTTTGAACATTTGTTTTATGGTGTTTATTTCTCATCCTACAGAATTTCTGGATATCTACATAGGCACACCTACACATCTTTTGCTAAGCTTCCATCAAGTCTTCCTTCTGTTTTTTCTTTGTCATTGTTTCTAGATTTTTCTATGCTGCTGTTATTGTTTTTGTTGTTGGTTTTTTTTGTTTTGGGGCTGTTTTTTTTTTTTTTTTTTTTGGCTTTTAACTCTTTAAACCATCAGGATTTATTTTAATATATTATCTAAAGAAATAAACTCATTTTTTTATGAAGGCCTATTTTTGCTAAATATTCTTTTTATTGTTTCTTGCTATTATATGGCACAACTTTCTGTAACCAATATATCTTATTTTCTCATATAAAATGAGTTTAGGAGAAGATGTTTAATATTCAGAAGTAACTGATAATAATTCTTTAATTCTGCTTTTAATGATTAGCACAAGTTAGAGACAGATCTTTACCTGAGGTAGTTCATGTCCCTTTAATGTGCATTACATTTAAAAAAAAAAAAAAACCATATTTTTTTAGAGAAACACAATGCCTCCTTCCCAAATTCATTTTTAGAGGTTGCTACTTGGAACTTATTTGCACAACCTTCATACACTGACAAAATGTCACATTCTCATGGTGCAACTATTACTAGGTTATTTCAAGATTTTTATTAGTATAAAAACAAGATTCAAAGGCACCTGTAGAATGTAAATATGAATATGTGCAATCAGTATGCATCAGGCAAATGCTCTGTACTAGTAGTTGTTGACTTTCCTTTTTTCAATATATATGTGTATTTATATTTATATATATATTATAAATACATATTTCAATTTAGATATAAATTTATAATATATTATATGTATATATTAATTTAGAGATAATTCCATCACTAAAATTTGGCCCAGTCTGGTGTAGATTGCCACCCAAAATGCAAGGCATAAAAGATCCCAACAAAAAAGTCTGGAAAGCCTTAATTCTTCCGGGATTTTGATTAAAATTGTTTTACAGCTACAAATTAATTCGGGAAGACTTTACATCTTTAGAATACTAAAATTTACCAGTTATGAAGATGGTTTGTTATATCATAGTTAAGTATGTCTCCATAAAGTTTTCCATTTTCTTTATTTTAAAAGTACACATTCCTTTTAGGGTTTAGTGAGAAAAAATTTTATTGCTAATGAAAATTTAATAAATTGTGTTATATATTCTAAGAATACATTACTTTTCTGTATAAAGATATTGAATTAGGTGCATTTACTTTATATACAATCCTTTTTAATAAATTCTACTATTTTTAATAGGCTTTCAGATGATTCTCTTAAGTTCTCCAGATAGACAAACTTACTGTCCATAAACAGTAATTTATCTAATTTTTGGTAGTCATACTAAAAGATATGAAAGTACAAAGTTCCTTAGAAAGAATGCAAGTGAGGGATGGCCAATTAGCTCAGTAGGTTAGAATGCAGACTTATGACCTTATAACACCAAGGTCGCGCATTCAGATCCCCAAACTGTCCACCCACCAAAAAAAAAAAAAAAAGAATGCAAATAATCCTTAAATATAATGGGGAATAAAACCTCAACTTTGCTCACGATAATGAGCTCATATATTATGAAACCATCCACTCTTCACCTATCAGACAAGCAAAAATCCAGAAGTTCTCTTTTTTTTTTTTTGTCTTTTTCGTGACCGGTAAGGGGATCGCAACCCTTGGCTTGGTGTCGACCGTGCTGCGCTCAGCCAGTGAGCACACTGGCCATCCCTATATAGGATCTGAACCCGCGGCGGGAGCGTCGCTGCGCTCCCAGCGCCACACTCTCCCGAGTGCGCCATGGGGCCGGCCCCCCCAAAAAATCCAGAAGTTCTACAATACACTGTTGGTGAAGCCTTGGGAAGAGTCTCTTTCAAATGCTGACAGTGAGATTAGAGAAATAAATTATTTTCTAAGAACAGATTTAGATATGCCCCCTAAATTTTGATCTTTTGTTTTATTATTATTATTTTGTTCAAAGTCTTTAATTTATTTAAGAGATTTATTTATTTTTATCTGTTTACTTGAAAGTTCACAATATTGGAAGATTATTTCTGTATCCTTGAAAATCAAATATTTTATTATTATTTGTCTAACTGTTGGTCTCATTTAATTCAGCATGACTAATTATTGATCCTTTTTGATTTTGTAGATTTTGTAATATTTTTAGCTCAATGAAGTTTGTATTTTTATGTTGGCTATTTAGACTCAGTAGGTATAAGTCATCTTTTCCACAACTCTTGTTTTATAGATTTCCTGGGACTATCCTCCTTATCTTTTATTTTTTCCACTCATTTTTAACACTTCTTCCTTTGCCTTGAAATTATGGGTAAATTTGTTTATTTGCCTTCAATGAGACAAATTCTATTTTTTGCAGTACCCATTCTGCAGTTCATTATTTCCATCTAAGTTCAATCACTAGTTAAATTTTCATGCAGACTTTCCCACTGGCAGATCATTTCTTCTTCCTCCTTATTCCAACTCTGTAAATGTACTATTCAAGTGAATCTTCTGGATAATCCAAACATTTTTTTCTAAATATTTCCCTATTGCAGCCAATCTATTTTTTAAAAAGGTATTTCCTCTGATTCTTTAGGGTTGTTCATTACTTAGAACTTTGTAGATTGCATGTACTCTTTTACGAAAAATTTCTGTTTTACCAGCTCTTTATGTACCTGCACGCCCCTCTCCTGGTTCACCTACACCTTCTGAGGTAAAGGCTATATGTGGTTCTATATGATCCTCATCTACTTTTTTTCCTTGAAATTGTATTACAGATCTCTCAAACAGTTAATCAGTCCTGTCTATACTCTAAGCAACTAAAAGTACTCAAAACATCTAACAAATGTACGGACCTTTTCTGAGTGTGTGTACGTGCACTTATATGAGCAACTTTATAGTAAACGATGTAGAGCACATTGCTTACGCCAACACAACCCTTTTTTCTTCTCAATACATCCCTTTCACCCTTTTATAATGTCTTTAAAAAGTAAACATTATTAAGGTCTGGATAATCCAAACATTTTTTTCTAAATATTTCCCTATTGCAGCCAATCTATTTTTTAAAGAGGTATTTCCTCTGATTCTTTAGGGTTGTTCATTACTTAGAACTTTGTAGATTGCATGTACTCTTTTACGAAAAATTTCTGTTTTACGAGCTCTTTATGTACCTGCACGCCCCTCTCCTGGTTCACCTACACCTTCTGAGGTAAAGGCTATATGTGGTTCTATATGATCCTCATCTACTTTTTTTCCTTGAAATTGTATTACAGCTCTCTCAAATAGTTAATCAGTCCCATCTATAAGCAACTAAAAGTACTCAAAACATCTAACAAATGTATGGACCTTTTCTGAGTGTGTGTATGTGCACTTATATGAGCAACTTTATAGTAAACGATGTAGAGCACATTGCTTACGCCAACACAACCCTTTTGTCTTCTCAATACATCCCTTTCATCCTTTTATAATGTCTTTAAAAAGTAAACATTATTAAGGAGATGAGCTGATTTCCAGGTGTCTAGAGTTGATTTGTCAGTTAAACAGCCAGTGCTTACAAAATAAAAGCAGTTTTGCATTTGGGTGTATCATACTATGAAAATGAAAAGCAACAACCATATCAACGAGCAGCAAGACTAGTTACATAAGTTTTCCATGACTTTTGCCTGTTGACTGCCTTCCTGCCTTTTTAGAATGGGTAACACTTCAGATTCTGACTGATAAAGAAAGGACCAAAGTGATTGCTCAAAGCTCTAGAGAATTGGGGGTTAAAAAAAAAAAGTCATAGGTGATTCATATTTATGTTTGTTGGTTTATTTTTGGTTTGTTTTTATATCTCCAACTAATCTCTGGAGAAAGAAAAAAGAAATCAGAAAAGAGGCTTGGAAAAGCAAGAAAAACGAAGTGAAAAATATATGTATATCAAGATAATTAGAGATCGTGACTATTTAAGTCCAGGTTTAGAAACTTACTTCAAGTCTTTTTAACTTTAGTCGTCACAGTCAATAATGCTGTCAATATCCAAATAGCCATCAAACCATTAGCTAAGATTTGCTGGAAGTAAAACTTCTTCCTGAAGGAAATTCATGGAATCTCTCTTCATTGGAAGGGGATGAGCATTTAACTTTAGGCTTTAACCAATAATTAAGAATGTGTCTCCTAACTTGGATATAACTATGAAGAACCCATTAAAATCTCAGTACTTTAATAAATGAGTGCCAGCCTTGAAATACTTCTTAAAATGAAAGACCCATTACATTCATATCAAGAGAAAGACAATTTATTTCCTAAGATGCACTGAAGTACAGTCATGCATTGCTTGATGATGGGGATCCATTCTGAAGAACGCATCCTTAGGTGATTTCATTGTTTTGTGAACATCATAGAATATGCTTACATAAACCTACATGGCATAAACTACTACACACCTAAGCTACATGGTATAGTCAGTCTATGGTTCCGAGGCTACAAACCTGCACAGCATGTTACTGTACTAAATACTGTAGGCAATTGTAACACAGTGGTAAGTATCTGTGTAGCTTAATATATCTAAACATAGAAAAAGTACCATAAAAGCATGGTATTATAATCTTATGGGGCCACCATCATCTTTGTGGTTAGTCATTGACCAAAACATCATTATGTGGCACACGACTATACATACAAATAAATTCCCTCTTTTCTAATTCCTGTGAATTTGAATTATACTAAAGTTTTGCCAGTGAGAGTGTATGACCTACTTTGAAAGACAATTATATACTTTTTATTATCTCGTAATCTAGGTAGTTTTTGGCTCAATTCATGTGGAATGCAATAAATTTGTCCTTCAATTATAGAACATAGGTAAAAATACACTCAAAGCATTTTTAGATAATATTATACAAAATTTCAAGTTAAAAGTGAAATTATTTTATCTCGTAATCTAGGTAGTTTTTGGCTCAATTCATGTGGAATGCAATAAATTTGTCCTTCAATCATAGAACATAGGTAAAAATACACTCAAAGCATTTTTAGATAATATTATACAAAATTTCAAGTTAAAAGTGAAATTATTTTGTAGTGTTTGTATAAAGGCTTGACAAGTATTCAATAGTCGGAATGTAATCGCATCTTCAAAATCTTCCTTACATGCTAACCAAAATGTGAAATCCTTGGTTGCTTAATGGAGAGATCACCATGAGATTTTTTTTTTCTTCGTTATTTATCAGGGTTGGGATACAAGGGATAAAGAGGATAGAGATTTTGTTTTTACTCAAGACACTATCCACTTAAAAAAAAAAAAAATCAGGCTAACATATTCCCTGAGTAAAAATATGTAATTTCATAGTGGCTCTGTATTTTAACAGGAAATGAACTGGCATTTTCTATTGTCAGCTAATGAAACAATTGGGGATTATTAGAGAATGAAACATGGACAATTAAGAGCTTTATCTGGTGACAAACAAGATTTTCTCATCTCTTAATGATGAGCTGGCAATTCCTTATTTTGGAAGTTAGTTTTGAAGGCTCAGAGGAGGAGCTATGGAGAATGATTAGTGATTGTATTAAGGATATTATTATTGTTGTTGTTGTTTCTATTATTTATTTCATTTCTCTAGATGTAAAAACTAATTCCAAAGGCATGGAAAATCCTGTCATAACTCAAGGTAACAATTCCCTTTCATATCATCACAACAATTTCTATTAAATTCTTGGTGTGAAAGAAAAGTTAAAAAGTTTAAAACTAGGCAACTCTGAGACAAAGCATAAGAATTGAACTCCGGGGAACAGACCAGTCATTTTTGTGGATAGTATTCTGTCTCCAGAGTAAGATAATTGAATGTGATAAAGATTTTTGCAGCCAAACTAAACAAATGATGAAACATAACACAATGGAATGCAAACCAATCATTAAAAATAATCATGTAGATAATGCAGCACAATGTTTAAGGTTACATACATTGGTATCAGATAAGCTCGGTTTCAGTTCTCCATCCTACCATTTATTAACTCTGTTACCTTGAACAAATTATTTCACTTCTTTAGAAGCAACCAGCTCAGAGAGTTGTAGAAATTAAATGAGATGATACACTTAAAATACCTGTCACAGGGCTTGATAGGTGCTTTAAAAAATTTTATTAATTGAATGAATAAATAAATATTTAATAGACTTTTTATCATAATAAATTTTGACATGGCAATATATCCATGATATTTCTAAGTTTAAAAATGAATCAGTTTGCAGAATCACAGGTAGACTGTAATCTCATTTACAGGAGTTCCTGCATGCATCTCTACGTGTCTACATGCACATGAGCTATTTGAAGAATGTTCTGAAAATGAAAACAACTGTTATTTCAATGCCGTGATATTTCCAGTGCTCATTACTCTTTGCCTTGTATTTTTTCTCTATATGCCATCTCAGAGAAGCCATTAAAGAGTATATAAAATTAATATTCACCAGACAGGCTTCAACATTTATCCAAATACTTAGTGAATGAGGCTGAAGTCTTACCAGAGACAGAGATTAGAAAGAAAAGGGTATCAGGAATGATCTGTCTTTAGAGATCTCTTCCAAAGACAAAAGATGTAAGGGGATGGTCTCTCTGCTAATCGGGATCACACAGGGAATCAATCGCTTTACCGTTCCTGCACAGTGTTCCACTGTCTGTTGATGAGTGTCTTTGAGACTTCCTATGTAGTAAAGAGAAGTTAATTACCCATTTCAAATAACCTCTTAGAGAACCTCTGCTACTAGATATCTACAAAAATATTTTTAAAAGAAAAATGAGGGATTATCAGTTCCTATTTGGATTCTTGTCAAACTACACTCTGCCTATGTAGTAAAGAGAAGTTAATTACCCATTTCAAATAACCTCTTAGAGAACCTCTGCTACTGGATATCTACAAAAATATTTTTAAAAGAAAAATGAGGGATTATCAGTTCCTATTTGGATTCTTGTCAAACTACACTCTGTCACTAAGCAACTTATTCATGAAAGGAGCTCAGAAAGAGTAGCATCCGATGGAATTTAATGGAAAAGGAGAAAATCCATCACCTCAACTGAGAGCCATAGTGAAACTTCAATAGTATCATGTTTATGTACATAAAGTGATTCATTATCATTTATGATGAAACGTCCCCAGACAGTCTCTTTTAGCTTTGAATTTGTTTAGAAGCTTTCTTAGACTAGATCCAGGAAGGTTTTAGGGAAAAGACTAATCAAGAAGGGCTGGTATTTCCTGGTCTGGGACAGTGAGGAAGTTGATTACTTTCTGGGGCTTCCTGTCTCTTTACTCTGTGTCAACGATCTTCTGCAAGCAAAGTCTCAGTTGCTGGGGTTAGTCATAGGGACAGGATCTGCCCTGTTGGCTCATTTTACTCAGCTTCCATGCACCAAGATTACATCATAGAAAATAAAGGAAAAATAGAAACAACATGTATACATGTGTATAAGTGTGTAGTGTAGCTGTGGAAGAAAACACACAACCTGGGGGACAGAAGTACCTTTAGCAAATGAGTGGCTTAATGGCTAGTGCTGTGTTGTCCAATACGGTAGTCATGTGGGTTTTTTTCATTAAAATTAACTAAAATTAAAAATTCAGTCCTTTAATTGTACTAGTCTCATTTTAAGTGTTCTATTTTCTCATATGGCAAGTGGTTACCATATTGGACAGTACAAGTACAGAAAAATTTCATGATCATGGAAAGTTCTGTTAAACAGCATTGGTGCGAGGGACTACAATAGACTCCTTTGACCTTTCAAATGTTGTACTATGTGCATGTATTATTTGTGCAAAAAATAAAATTATTAAGTTTTAAATAAACTTTTAAAGCAGTATTTTTTAAATTGCTTCATGTAATTTGTATTGGAAAGTTCAGAAGGATTTCCTATTTTTCATTTGGGGCTACTAGGATTACAATCTCATACTCAACTTTAAGTGGCCAAATTCAGAAACACTATTATAGATTGTTCCACCTAGAGCAAATATAGCAATTTAAAAATAATATAAGGCAAGCTTTAATTATAATGATGAAGTACAAAATCCTGGTTTTGTTTCAAAGGCTAATAATAAATTGCTCTTTTAAAATTTATTTTCACTCCCAGGTATGAGAATCATATCACAGATGGAAAGTGTAATGAGACAAGTGTTGGATGCTATATACTAAGCCTCTGAGTCAAACTGTGCACAGCAGGTATGTAGAGTGACACTCAGGTATGTTTCACCTGGTTCTCTCCCTTGCTGTCATCTGTATTGAGCAGAAAAGCAGAATATTTGGTGAGTAATGGCATTTAAAGGATTGATCTCTGTCAGCATTTACAAGAAGTAAATAAATTTACAGTTCCAAAATAGGAACCTGTGAAATTGTCTTTTATACTGTTTATTTTGGGAGGAATGACTATTTATGAGTAATTAATTTATTCAAATATATATGTTGAATGCTTACTCCATGTGAGATTCTGTTCCAGGTCCTGGGAATACAACAGATAAAATCTCTCATCTCAAGTCACTTACTTTCTAAGCTACTTGATAGAGTCAATGAACAAATAAGTAAAATACAAAGCATGTCAGATGGAGGGTATAGAATGTGTTGGCAGAGGCACCCCCAAAGATGTCCGTGTTCTAATTCTAGAAATCTGTGACTATGTTGTCTTACATGGCAAAAGAGATTCAGCAGATGTGATTAAGCTAAGGATTTTAAGATGGGGAAATTGTCCTGGATTATCTGGGTGAGTCCAATGTAATCACAAGGGTCCTTATAAGAGGAGGCAGAGAAGATGTGGAGATGAAAGCAGATGCTGAAGAGACGTGATTGCTGGCTGGAAGTGGGCCGTGAACCAAGAAATGAGGGCAACCTCTAGAAGCTGCAAAAGACAAGAAAAGTTATTCTCTCCTAGAGCTTCAAGAAGAAACACAGTTCTGCCGACATCTTGGTCTTGATGGAAAACATTTCGGACTCTAATCTCCAGAACTGTAAAATGATAAATTTGTTTTATTTTAGGCCACTAAGTTTGTGATGATTTGTTACAGCACACGTAGGAAACCAATATAGTGTCCATGGAAGGCTTCATTGAAAAGTTGACATTCAGACAAAGATCTAAAAGGAGATGTTTTATTTTAGGCCACTAAGTTTGTGATGATTTGTTACAGCACACGTAGGAAACCAATATGGTGTCCATGGAAGGCTTCATTGAAAAGTTGACATTCAGACAAAGATCTAAAAGGAGATGAGGGGCAAGCCATGGGGGTACCTGAGGGAAACGCATTCCAGGCAGAGGAAAGAGCAAGTGCAAATTCCCTGAGGCAGGGACACACCTGTCATGGTGGGGTGACATCAGGAGAACAGCGTAGCCACGTGGAGTCAGGAGAAGGGAATGTCGTAGGAGGTGAAGCCAGAGTAGAGTGGAGGCAGGTCAGGCAGGGTGGGCTGTTGTGAGGACTTTGACCCCAAATGAGATGGAAGTCATGGAAGGATTTTCCAACAGAGAAATGACGTGGTGGAACTTATATTTAAGAGGATTATTCAGGCTGCTGCTGAGATTAGGCTGTAGGGGGCAAAGGCAGAATGAAGGAGACCAGTTCAGTGGCTATTCTAATAATCCAGGTGAGAGATAATGACCGTGTGGGCCAGGGCGGTGAAAAGTGCTGGGTCTCTAGGTGCGTCTATGAAGGTCATTCTGGTTGTGAGGCTGAGAAGGGGTGGGGGCAGGGGGTTAAGGGAAAGAGCAGTGAGACAGTTGGAAATTCCTACAATAATTTAGGCAACAAATTAAGGTCACTTGGACCTCCATTCGAGAGGAGGTGTTCAATGCTGAAACCTATGTTCAAGGTAGAGCTGACAGAATTTTATGATATCTGTTAAGAATGAAAGTTACTCAAGGAAAGCTACCCCCCCTGCAGCTTTCCTTTTCCTTTATCACTTTCTGTAATCCTGAGCCCCAGGCAGCCTAAATATTCTCCCTGAGAGATCCACCTTCATGGTCCATTTGAACAATTTACTAGATTATTTATAACAAGGAAAGAAAAGGCTTGGATGGTTAAAATCAAGTCAGGTCTTCAGATTACGTGTATGCCATTACTCTCAACCTCTTTTGTCCACCAGCTTTTCCTCAGAACTACATACGTATAAAGTTACAGGAGGCTGTGGGGCTACAGTCAGCAGCTGCAGCAGAAAGAGTACAAGGTTCACACATTCTCTAGCCCAAGCTTTGGTTTCTAGATGCCTAAGAGATCACTGGGTTTTGTGAACTACTTTCAATATTTCAAAAACCTTTTCAGAAACCTTACAGAGAAGTAGAATGCTGCATGGGTGATGATATAGTAACTGTCTGCTTTGGGTTACTTTATTTCCACTCTGTGTGATTCAAATTATACTAGTCAGTAAGCAATTAATAAAAATAGAAAAATCGATAACTGCTTAAGAAATGTAATTTGTTTGAAAATATTTTTAAAACTGTAGAGACTATAGGGAAAATAATACAGATGGTGACTAGAGGAAAATTTCGGGAAATTACGAAGTGAGTTCTTTTGGGATCAGGTGATTAGGCCAACCCCCTCCATGGCTTCTTGGAGATGGTGAATTCACATACCCCATCTTGCCCCCCACTGAGTCAGTGTAGGGGCAATTGTGATTTGTCTAACTAGCACTTACTGTCCATTTTTTTTATGCTAGCTTACCTGTGCTCCTTGGGAGCCATGTCTCGTCAATTTTCAGGCCACAGAGTTTACAGGTGAACTTGAGTTTTCTCCATTGCCAACTCCTGGGATTCACACATGATGCAGGCCCATCCAATCAGAACATCACATTCTCCCAGTCACTATGATTGGCTCAGAGATGAGCATGTGACTCCACCAAAGATGAGCCTGGGACTTTTGCTGGTAACACCCAAGATAGAAGCACTTTTTGTCCTGTAGGTTTTCTGAGACATTAGGATGCAGAGCTAGAGCTGTTGGTTTGATGTCACCCTGTGGGAGAGCCTGCTTGAATACAGAGCCATCATAGAGGTGAGCAGAGCTTAGAGATGGAGAAAAGAGCTTGAGTCCTGAGCTTCTGGTCACACACGGAAAGAGGACTGACTAGTATTAAGAATTAAATGACTAGTTTGGGTCCTATTTCTTTAGCCTACGTGCTGTGGAGTAAGTCACTTAGTCTTGACAATTACATAAAAGCTAATTTATTACCAAGCCTTTTGAGAGAAATAATTAATGGAAGTCTCGGAGTACTTTGAAAAGTATAAACATGCTATATGAAAACAAAAGAGCAAAATGTAGTTATTATTGTCTGTTACTTTCCCTGCTTACTATCTAATGAAGTCAAGTAGTGAAATCACTGAATGGGTAGAAGTTAGCAAGGCAAGGTTCATAAATAATTGAGAATTGTTGACTGTGTATAATTATTTCATTATTAAGCCTTTAGAGTGGACTGTGTTTGGCATACATAATCTAAGGGACATGTGTCTTCCACTAATGCCTTTTACCTCTGTGTGCTATGATCAACCCCAAAGAAATCCTGATTGTGTGTGTGTGTGCATGTGTGTGTGTGTGTGTGTGTGTTTGTTTTTCCTCTATTAAACTTGAATAGGACATGTGTCATTATGGACTCTCATCCATTACAGGAGTATGTGAGTCTTTCAACATCTGCATGTGAATAATTAAAAGAGATTTATGATTTTATCTTAGAACATAAAAAGTTTTTGTTGCATAAATTACACTAATATTTCTAAGTGCATTTGACTTTCTCTGCTGCCCATCCATCCAGATATGCATGAGTTGTTCCTGCATCCCAGAGGGAAGGTATTCAGTGAGGCACATGCATTTTGTTGTTTTTTTTTTAAAGTACTGTATTCGTCAGTGGAGTTTACTGATAGTGTGAAAAGGCAAGTGGAGCCTCGCCAAGTTCAGTGTAACTTGATGCCTTCTAAGTGATAACCCAGAACAAGGATCTCCATCTATGTAGCACTGAGTTCAAACCAAACACAAACAACACGTGTACTTCTAGAACAACCCCAAGGGACATGGTTATGAAAGATGACATAATTCAAGAGACATAGAATGAGATAATATATAAATATAAGAACAGTCATGTGCTGCATAATGATGCTTAGGTCAACAAAGGACTGCATATACAATGGTGGGCCCATAAGATTAGAACAGAGCTGAAAAAATCCTATCGTCTGGTGATGTCCTAGCTGTTGTAATGCCCCACAGTGTGACACATTATTCACATAGGAGTAATAGGCTATACTGTACAGTCTAGGTGTGTAGTAGGCTACCATCTAGGTTGGTGTAAATACACTCTGATGTTTGCATGACAACAAAATCACCTAATGACGCATGTCTCAGCATGTATCCCCATTGTTAAGTGACTCATAACAGTATTTATGGTTTTCCCCCATTGTCTAAGTCCCATCGAGCTCCAAGATTCAAACCTAGCTGTGTATGCCTCCAAAGCCCACACATTAAACCACCATGTTGTACACTGCAAACTGCCCAAACTTTGAGGCCTGACATTTGAAATAATTCTGTCCACAAGTACCCAGCTTTCTCTTTTGGCATTTACTCATATCTATCCATGCTGTTCTTTAAACACATCTTAACATCTAGACCCTTGAATACTTCCCTAGTGTTCTTGTTCCTTACCCCATTGTGAGTCTGATTTCCTCCCAAGCCTGGAGCCCATAGCTTTGGTGAAGAGCTTCCATATGACCCCTCTCTACAGCTCCTCATGACCTTCAGCCCCTACCCTCATTCCTGAGCCCTGTTTCCAGCCATGTGTAATTCCTGTCATCTATCTGCTTGGATCCCATTTCTGAGTTATCAAATATGGCCAAAGAGTATGTTAAATAGAACTTCATAGGTCCCTACATATCTTTCTTCTCAGTTGTAAAGTGGTTCTAACCTAATTATGAACAACCTGAGTGAAAACTAGAGTGACCAATCATCATCCAAACAAGATGATTTTGTCTGGAACAAATTATAAATGTCCTTGGACACCAGGATTGTTCTGAGCAACAACTTACATGGTTACTACAGTTGTAACACATTCCACCATAGAGAACAGGGATTGAAAGCAAGCATTCTGGAATCAGTCTGAGCCCAGATGAAATCCCAACCACACCACATTGTAAGTTTGTTACCTTGATCATGTTGCTTAACCACTCTGAGACTCCATTTCCTTAACCATAAACTATGGATGATAATAATACCTAGCCCTAGTATTGCACTAAGAATTTTAACAATTCAAGAACATTTTATAATTAAATCATATTTAACTGGTCACCCTAAAATCGCTCAGGAGAGTAATGAGTAAGCTCCTTGGCCTGGGTATACAGGGGGTACCGCATGGTCGTATGCAAAGCTCCTCCTTTACAAACCAGTTCCTGCATTGTTCTGCAGTACAATTGCCCTTGTCCTGGTATTATCTCCCAGAGTCCCTTAAAAGTGATTTCTCCCCCAATGGTGTTCAAAAATACATTGCAGCAGATTAAGATCCAGAGATCCAGTTTAGCAGTGATTTGTGAGAAGAAAACTTAAGCATTCCTATGAATCAAAGAGGGAAACAGGGAGCATAGCTGAAAATAAATGTAAAGCTATCAATTGCTGCATTTCTCTACATCTGTAGATTTCAACATGACAAAAGTTCTGGACCATGAACCATCAAAGTACACTGCAAAATTTTATTCCCTGAGTACAATATATCTTTACTACAACTGAAGGTAACATTCATGCAACTGCAAAGAAATTTATGATATGGAAGCAAGCTGAGTGGGTCATCTGATAGTAGTGGAGATGGGTACAGTTTGCTGAAAGTGGATATGCAAGAAATACACCATAATGTCATGCACAAATAAAAAAAATCACATGGAAATACAAAGAGCGCTTTGCTTCCTGATTATGTAAGAGAATATCTTCAGGGCAGCAATAATTTTTCTTAAATTTTAGAGGAAAAAGAATAAGTCCACTACAAATCTTTCTATATGCAAGACACGTTTGGGCCACAGAAGTGGATTTACCCTGTTCAACATTATCATCAACAACCTGAGCGATAGATAACTGGAGAGACCATATAATTTATCATCCAAACAGAGTGGTTTTGTCTGAGACAAATGATAAATATCAGTGGAGAACAGGATTTTCCTGGACATACAAGCCATATAATAGTAGTAGATATAATTTAATCCCTTTGGGTGGGTCACCATAACTTCTAGTGTTCAAAAGTGTATCGCTTAGAACTATCACTATTGGTATACACTGCAGGAATAATTGTTACAGATGAAAATTAACAATGGACACTAAAATTAGAAGACAACAGAACAGGCAACCAGAGAGACAGAAAGTCGATTAGTAGTTTCTGGTGTGGCGGGGGAGCAGGCAGAGAAGGAGTAATAGGGAGTTACTGCTAATGGGTATGGATTTCTTTTGGGGATGATAAAAATGTTCTGGAATTAGACAGTGATAATGGCTGCACAACCTTGTGAATATAATAAAAACCACTGAACTGTACATGTTAAAGAGTGCACTTTATGGTATGTGGACTATATCTCAAAAAATGATAATAAAATAATAAAAATTAGTGGGCAAAAAAGTGACAGGGAGCAGGACATTTACATAGTCTCAAAGTATCTTACCACAAGATACTTATTAATTACAAAGGAAAATTAGTAGCTACAGTGGAGAAACCTGCAGATACCACCTTAACTAGATGATTGAAATTAATGTCACCAGTAATGGAACAGATTGACACCATGTGCCTCCTGATTCAAAGCACTGGAGACACAAAATCACTTCTGTGGCATTTTCCCAAAAATGCATAATCTGAATTTCATAATGAAGAAATATCAGACAAACATCAGAATGTCCCAAATTGAGGGACATTCTACAAATAGTTGATCAGTATACTTCAAAAATATCAAGGTCTCTGTTGTGGGTTAAATTGTGGCCCTCAAAAGATATGTCCACACAGAGCCCCAGAACATGACCTTCTCTGGGATAAAGGTCTTTGCAGACACAATTGAGTTGAGGATCTCAAGACGAGATCATTCTGTATGAGGATGGGCCCTGAGTCCAATAACATGTGTCTTTATAAGAGACAAAAAAGGAGAAGACACAAGGACACAGAGAGAAGAAATCTGTGTAGAGACAAGAGGCAGAGACTGGGATTATGAATCAGTAAACCAAAGATGGCCAGCAGCCACCAGAAGCTGAAAGAGGCAAGGACGCATTCTTCTCAGAACTTCCACAGGGAATCAACCCTGATAACATCTTAATTTTGCTCTTCAGCTTTTAAACTGTGAGAGAATAGATTTCTGTTTTAGGCTGCTGAATTTGCGGTGATTTGTTATAGCAGCCTTAAGAAACTAATATAATCATTACAAAAAAAAAAAAAGGTGAGGAACAGTTCTAGATTAAAAGGAACTAAAAAAGTGACATATAACCTTGAATTAGATCTTGAACAAGAAAAGAGGACATTAGTAGTATAATCTTTAAAAGCCAGATAAGATTTGTGGATTAGATAATAGTATAGTATTAATATTAATCTCATAGTTTTTGCAATCATTTTTGAGGTTTTATACTGGGTGAAAGGTATACGATGATTCTTTGGACTATTTTTGCAAACATTATCTAGGTCTAATATTATTTCAAAGTAAGTAATTTAAAAATAAAAAATGTTTTTAGTTGTACACCAATCTCAAATGTAAGAACCACTAATATGGTTTAGTTCTGAGCATGTCATAGACACACTACTTTTTTTAAGCAGTCATATTCTGGACAATTAAATTTTGTTGTGATGGTTAAAAATATAAGGGTCTAAGATCATACAACTTTCCTGCTTGATTAGATGTGTGCTCTTGAACACATTACTTAATCTCTGTGTGCTTAAATTTCCTGTGTGTACATTGAGAATAATCATAAATCTACCTTATAGGATTGTTTTGAGGATAATTTAGATAATCTATATAAAGTGCATAGCACAGTACATGATAGATTGTAAGTGCTTGTAACTGTTAGCTACTTTTATTATATTGACTAGTGAGCATAACCAGCCCTATACTGGGCACAGGGAATTAAGGGGGAAAAATGCAGCTTTCTGTTATGAAAAACATTCATGTATTGAGGCAATCATAAAACCAAGGATAAGTCATGAGTAGTGTAAACAAAGGTAACTACGAGCAGAAAACTATCTAGCCTGTGGTTTCTTTTCCAGAAAACTAAAGGGGACAACTGGGACCTTACTACATGAAAAAGAATGTTTGCAAAGAAGGGAAGCTGGATGAAAAGTTGTTGAACACAACTGTTGATTGGCTAACAATTGGAGATGACCTTGCAAACACTATGCCTGCAGTCACTAGAAGTACTTAAGCAAAAGCTAATGTGCTCTCAGACTGATGAAATGGGAATTTGTGCAGGAAGTAGGAGGTTGGAAAATATGACTGCTGAAGGTTAGTAAATGTGCATTTCTCTTCTATCTTTCCCCTTCTTGTGACCCCTTCCCATATCTTTTTACATCTTTCTGCACATGGATTGGAAGGACATTTTCATATCTAAGACTGGAAACTGATTAAATGTTTGTGGGGACCATCAACTGAAACCAAACAATGTGGCCAAGATTGTGGCCCTATTCCCTTTTATCTTCTCTCCAGCTTCATCTCGAGACCATCGTTGTCTCTTTCAAGTGACTTTGGGCTCTGTGGGTGCTGAGTACATTACCCTGTTCCCTGCCAGCTCTGCAGAGGGCCGGCACTGTGCCTATTGCCAGCTGTGTCTATTGCCAGCAAAATCTCCAAGCTGGGAAAATGCACACACATCAAAAGACCTGCTAGGGGTTTAGAAGCCAGGCACAGAATGGATGCACAATTGTAATTCAAGTCAAGGCCACCCAGCTCTATGGGAAGCCTTTGTGATGGTGACTGGCACACTCCTGGGGTGCATTTTGGGGTCTCTCCAAATGACACGACTGCCAAGAGGTACCTAAGGCATTTTTGTGGCTTTTCTTTCATAGCAACCAGGAGGAGGGAACATATCTCATTTACCCCAGACCCAGAGGGGTCTAAGCTTCCCTTAGGGTCTCCTCTACACTGAGAATCAATAGGAGAATCCTGTTTGTTGGCATCTCCCCAAGGAGGTCACACACAATTAACAATCCTGAAAAAATATTCACTTCAAAGATCTCATCCTCAAAAGGATAAGAGATGGAATTGCTTATTAGCAGAAGCTAGAATTGGGTGCCAGGGGTATTTGTTTCCACAAATGGTTTCTTCTCCTGCAAACATGCCACCTGACTCAAAGGAGCCCGCTGAGAGGACAGGAAAGAAAATTAACCCCAGATCTCCAACTTCTCACCACACTCCCATTACAAAACGGGATGATAAATTAGACAGAGGGGAAAAAATAAAAACATTTTAAATGCTGCTTAGCTGCTTTAAGAGTTTTGTTTGCTGGTTTGATTTTTTTTAGCAAGTCATTGGCTGGCCTACATTTGATGGGGATTTTTCATTTGCCATTTTCATGTGTGATTTCTCAATCAATACTCATCTTTAACATATCCTAAGGGCAGGAACAGCTTGAGGTACTAGCTGACTATTCTGGGTTATTCATTTACAAGAAGAAATTGCTTCAGTAAGACCTGGGTGGTCTGCTACCACAACACTAGGGTGCTTGAATTATGGCAGACATCTATTTTTCTCATGCTTTACTATGGGGGAGGAGAGGTTGCTATTTGTTTATTTATACTTAGTAGTCTCCCCTAATATCCAAGGAGGTAAAAATGACAAAGTATAAAGCTGTTCCAAGCAATTTGGGGAATAGGAAAGCATACGTGTAATAAATTGACAGTAATTCACTGAGTGCTTACTACATGCTAAGCATTATGCTAAGTGATTTACAAACATCGTCTCATTTAAACCTACAGCAGCTCTATAAAAGGACATATAATTCCTAAATGCTAGGTGAGGAAACTGAGGTTCGGAGATATTAAGTAACCTACCCAAGGTGACACTGAGAATATGCCGAGAAAATGCTTACTAGATTCACATGGTAAAATGAGGATAATAAAGAAGAGATTATTAAATGGTTTTTAAATAATATGATTTTTCTAAAGTTGAAAAAGATCATGTCAGCCACTGACACTTGAGAGATTTCTGTTCAACTTTACCTCCCTCCTCTTAATTCCCATTCTGAATGTCCTGGGCTTCCCAGACACTGGAAGCTAATTCACATTTTCTTTCAAACCTCCAAACTCTTATTTCCCACATGTGATTCTCAGCCAAAAAGTTCATCACTCCTCACTGGAGGAAATAATCAAAGTTCACACTGGGGGAATGTGACGACTGTGGCCAGCTGTGTGGCCACCTCTTTAAATTGACTTCCTAGGTCTCCTAAAACTAAATGGCTATGTGAATGCTTAACAAAAGAAATACATACACACACATATATAATATTGTACATATACCTACATATACGCACACAAAAACAACTTGGTAACAGTGGCTATTTCTAGGGAAGAAAGTGTGATTTGGGAAAGAGAGGGAGATAAAGAGGTGAAGACATTTTAGCATTTTACTCTAAACACTAACCTTTTGTCTTATAGCAAATATTCTTATATTTTAATGCCATGTTTAATAAAGTAAAATAATTCATGGTAATCATTGGTATAAAGAATAAGGAACTGTTAAGAGGGATTTGAGTGAATATGCTCCAAATTTTGTGATAGGAAGAGTGTATCTTCAGGAAGACAGTAAATCCAGGTAGTCCTGTTGTCAAAAAGCCTCTCAGCCCTACAGAGCAGATTCTGTTGTTGTTCCACCAAAGTCATCACTTGGCCAGGGCACCCATCCCCAGGGGTTGAGAGTGTCAGCAGCCAATAGTCCATAGGAGCCCCCTTCTCCAGAGAAGTAGTCTCTGCCCAGCAGGAGCCTCCTGGCTTTCCAGGAGAGGTGGTGCTGGTTATAGGAACTGCTGGCAGCCAAACCTGACTGACAGGGGGTTTAAATGACTACAGCCTTGCCTCAAGAGGACCAACTCAGTGGTGCCATTCATACACCGGAGCTCCTATGGGATTCTCTTGAGGCAATCCTTGCTTAGAATGCTCTGCTTCCTTCTGCTTCCCTTGGTCCTTTCTCCTGGGAGCACACCCTCACTAAATCACTTTCACAGGAACCCTTGCTTTGGGCTCTGCTTCTAGGGAATCTGACCTAAGACACTCCCATTGCCCCTCACTACATAACAGTTAGGGCCTGAGAGTTTTACAAATAAATTCAATGAATCTTTAATAAAAAGATAACTCTGAACTTGTTTAAAATGTTCCAGAACATACAGAAGAACCATACACACACCTGAAATCATTTCGAAAGCCTTCACACCATTGTTCTTAATCCTTGACAAAGCACAAGGAAAGAACCAGTAATCTGACATAAATACTGATGCAAAAAGTCTAAACTAAAATGTTAACAACAGAAACAAAAAATTAGCACCTTAAAAGAATGATTTACCATACTCAAATGATGTTTGCAATCTGTTGTCATAATTTATCATAGTGGGAGGTCAATGGCCATAAAACCCACAATGTTCTAATAATAATAAAGAGACATTTGGTTAAATTTGTTATCTTAGGAAGAGTGGATAGTTTTATAACATGATTTTGCATGGAGATATGCAATATAGGCATCAATAAAAACCACTAAAAAGTGTGTTAGTTCATTTTCTGTTGCTTTAACCGAATACCTGAGACTGGGTAACTTATAATGAACAATATTTAGTCCACAGTGCTGGAGGCTGGGAAGTCCAAGAGCATGATGGCAGCATCTGGTGAGGATGTTCTCCATGTGTTATAACATGTCAGAGGGTATCACATGCAAGAGGGCAAGAGTGTTTGTCAGCTCAGGTCTTTCTTCCTCTTATCAAAAAGCAGCAAGTTCCATCATGGGGGTCACACCCTGATGAACTTATCTAATTTTAGTCATCTCCCAAAGACCCCATCTCCAATCAACATATGAATTTGGGGATTAAATTTCTAACACATAAAACTTGGAGGACACATTTAAACCATAGCAGCATAATGAAATAATAGACTTCATTTCAAAAACCGTGTGTGTGTGTTTTCAATAATCACAAATACATTTGATAAGAAATACATAGTGTCTAAAAAAAATTTTTTGTTATAGACTAAATTGTGTTTCCTCCTAAAATTTATATGTTGAAGCCCTAACCCTAATGTGACTGTATTTAGAGATAGAATTTTTTTTTTTTTTTTTTTTTTTTTTTTTTTTTTTTT
>NW_007726616.1:176572-189794 GCF_000696425.1 Galeopterus variegatus
GGGATCCGAACCCTCGGACGGGAGCGCCGCCGCGCTTCCCAAGCGGCGCACTATCCAGTGCGCCACCGGGCCGGCCCGAGAGATAGAAATTTTAAAGAGGTAATTAAGGGGTAAGTGAGATCATAAGGGTGAGACCTTAATGAATAGGACTAGCATTCTTATAAGAAGAGGAAGAAGCATCAGAGGTCTCTCAGCCATGTGAGGAGAGGAGAGGACACGTGAAAGGACACAGCAGGAAGGTGGTCATCTGCAAGTCAGGAGGACAGGCTTGACCAGAAACCAACTCCAGCTCCTTGATGTTGGACTTCCAGCCCCCTGAATTGTGAGAAATTAAATCCTGTTGTTTAAGCCACCCAGTCTGTGGTATTTGGTTTGGCAGCCTGAGCAGACTACTACACCTGTAAAACGTAGCTACTAGGATATAGAAAGTATATTTGACGCTCTTGGCTAAGACCACTCAATTTTACAAAGAAGTCAAATCTCCCTAAACTAATCTATGAATGCAATGTAATCCTCATTAAAATCCCAAAAAGTATACTTCATTTACTGGTTGAGGTTTTTTTTTTTTTTTTTTTTTTTTTTTTTTTTTTTTTTTTTTTTTTTTTTTTTTTTTTTTTTTTTTTTTTTAATAGGAAGGAGACAATTAAGGTTTCAGGGGAAAGTAATGATACAAAATAACCAGAAAAACCCTGAAAAGGCAAAGTAAATTGGTGGTGGGATTAGCCTTGAAAGATAAAACATTACAAAGTTAGGGTAATTTAATGAGATAATGAATGTAAATTGCTTAGCACTATGCCTGACAGGAATGGAGAGAAAGTTTAATGGAATAAAATTGAATTAGAAAACAGACACAAATACAGATGGAGATTTAATTTATGATGAAGTTTACATTTTATATGAGTGTGGAAAGATGGATTATTCAATAAATGGATTTGGAACACCTGGGATGTTTTCTAAAAATAAAATCAATAAAATTGAACCTCTACACTTTTTTATTTTATCAAAAATAATCTTAAATGGGTCAATGATTTAAACAGTAAGAAATGAAGCCTTAAAAGCACTAGAAGAAAACCCGGGAGTTTAAAAACTAACCTTACTTTCCAAGAAAAATCTTTATAAGCAAGATCTTTCTAATCTTGAAATAAGGACTATGTTTCTACGAAATGGACTATAAATCTACCATAGTCCAATTTTTTTTTTTTTTTTGCTTTTATTGTGGAAAGACATATGGCTAACAGCTTAAAAGTATTTAAAGTTCATGTGACATAATAATAATCTCCCTTGTGTAATAACAACACTTAATTTTAAAAAGAACATCTCAACTTATAAAAGTGAGAAAGGACTAACATATTGTTTTAAGGGTGAACATTATGACTTTCAAGTCTATGTAAAGATGTTCAATCACTCATAATTAAAACAAAGATCAATATACAGTGCTTCATGAGGATAGAAACAAACAGGTTGTCTCAAGCCCTGTTATGTGCGACTGAAGATTGGTGCAAACTCTCTGGAGAGAAACTTGGCAATATCATAAAAAATGTAAAATGTACATAACAATGGTTCCAGCACTTCTGCTGCTCAGTATGTATTGTATAGACACACCCTTTGTCCAAAAACCTATATACAAGGATGTTCATTGCAACAACTTGGCAATATCATAAAAAATGTAAAATGTACATAACAATGGTTCCAGCACTTCTGCTGCTGAGTATGTATTGTATAGACACACCCTTTGTCCAAAAACCTATATACAAGGATGTTCATTGCAACATTCATTGTAAATGACTATAAATAACCTAAAAACCCCCAGTAGGAGACAAACAAATCAATCAATCCATAAAAGGTTTATTTATTTAATCCTTACATAATTACAAACATAATAATTAAATAAACAAATCAAGTCAGATGTGGTGGTTGACAAACTTTAGCTATATAAGGCCAGATAGTAAATATTTCAGGCTTTGCATGCAAATGAGATCCATTAGAATTATTCAGTGCTGCTGTTACATAAACAAATGGGTGTGTCCATGTTCTAATAAAATTGTATCTAAAAAAACAAGTGGCAGGCCAGATCTAGCCCTTGAACTATAGTTTTCTCACTCCTGATTTAATGGATTTATTTATGGATAAATGAATAATACATATTCATTTACGGATATATAGATTATCTGTGAATTTTTATGGATAAATATATCACACATAGTTTAATTATATGATAGATACTATGTAATATCTTCATATATTGTACATATATTTATCTATATACACAAATATGTATGTATTTGATTAAATAAATAAATTGTCCCTACAGGTTTATACTCTATAGCTGTGAAAAAGAATGAACATGATACAGAAAACCTCCATGATTTATTAAGCAGGAAACACAAGTAGCAGACCCATGAGAATAGTACACTGCTTGTATTTAACACTGTATAGGTTTTATGCAATGTTTTGTAAATGTTACAGAAGAAGTTGTCATTGCCTCAAGGGAGAGGATTGAGGGACTGGTTTTCTGGGGAAATAGAGAAAAATTTACTTTCCTTTTATATTATTTTGTATGTTTTTTTAAACTGTGTATATATAGTTTTTAACTATTAAAATGTACTCTTTAAAAGGAAATTAATGAAACGTATGGTATGGGAAAGCATGGGTTAGCAGTCATAACATGGTTTGGAAGGTGAGCTGATGGTAAGCTGTTATCCAAGCTAGGAAGGCCATGCCAGTTATTTGAACATTGAAATAATCTGGACCAGTTGATAAATAGCCACTTTTCTGAACACCTCGAAGTGTCCCCCTGCCAGCTTAGCCATCCTATCTCCATCTAAGGGACCACATTCTCCCCAGATCTCCATGATTCAGCGACTACAGGTTCTCAGCACAGTTCATACCTTCACTGAGCTTCCCGTTAGTCATCAGTGAAACGGAGTCAGTACTACTTAGCCCAGCTGGCTCTGGATTTGTGGGCATATAAAAGGAGACAGCATAACTAAAAACACTCTGCAAAATAGAAAGTTTTTGGCCAATATAAGGTAATTAACATCATTTGGTTTTTTTTGTTTGTTTGTTTGTTTGTTTTGCACATAGAGCTTGTCAGCAAAGAAAATGTAAAGTATTTGTTCTATGAACACAATCGTTCTCTACTATCCAGACTCAAAACATCACCTTTCATTCATATCTCTATTACAGCAAGAATAATAGCACTGTCTAGTGTGGAATATGTGTCAATTTCCTTTTTATCCAGAATTCTTTGAGGACAGAATATGTGACTTATTTATTTGCATATACTCAGGACCCAGTATGATGGCTGATGTAGACTCAGCTTATGTTTGTTGAATAAATAAATAGGAAGGGAGTGAAGGAACAAAATGAGAGAGATCCACAAAACGAAATCTGATCTGTGTTGAGAGGAAGATTCACCATGCCATTTCTCCATTGTCTCCAGAATAACTGAGACTTAGTTTATAAAGCAGTCCCAGGATATGAACATGATCAATGAATCATTGCTTGAATCCATTGACATGATTCTAATGTCATTTATATACATATACATATATACACATAATTTGACAAATATTTATTGAGTGGCTGTAGGAATTGTGGTAGGTACTTAGGATGCAATATGAGCAGGATGGTCACTTCTATTTTGGAACTTGTGGTCTAATGGATGAGTTGGACGATAATTGACTATTACAAAAATGTGGGTATTTTTAATGGAGATCAGTGGTGTGGAAGAAATGAACAAGGTTCTTTGATAGTATATAACAGAAGAATATGGTTAATGGAGTGTGTCTGGGGAAACAATCAGGAGAGTCTTCCCCGGGTGAGTGATGCATGAGCTGAGAGCCAGAGAAAGCGAGAGTGAACTAGATCAGGGGAGTGGATTCTGTCTATATGTCCATAGGAAGTACATCTAATTGTCCTGAGGAAAAATAAATGTGGAGGCTCAAGGGCAGTGTGGGATGGCACAGCTGTAGCACATACAGAGAAGACCAGAGTGACGACGGATTGATTTAGAAAGACTGCCAGCTGCCCACCAAAGCCCATGACCTCCTGTTCTGGAGACACACTGTCAGACTACAATTCCCAGCTTCCCTTGCAGTTAGGTGTGGCCATGTGACAGTTCCAGCCAATGGGACGTGAAGGAAGTGAGGATCATCTGACTCTAAAGGAGCAGCTGTCCTTCCACACTCTTTCCCCTTCTGCCTACAGGATGAAGATGATGTATTAGTCCATTTCTGTTGCTTATAACAAAATACCTGGAACTGCGTAATTTATAAAGAAAATAAAATTTATTGCTTGCAGTTTCTGAGGCTGGGAAGTCCAAAGTCCATCTGGTGGAGGTGACAGTGACCCAGCGGTCTCACATTGCAGGATGGTGGAAGCAGAGAGAGCAGAAAGTAACCTCCTCATTCACTCTCATTTTAAAGCCCTCAGAACCACACCCCTGACCACCACTGTTAATCCATTCTCTACTGCATGGTCCTACAATCCAATTACCTCTTTAAGTCTCTGCCTTTCAATTACCATCATAGGATTTCCCACCCTCTAAAGAGTCACAGTGGGGCCAAGTTTCTAATGCATAAATCTTGTGGGACACAATTCAAGCTTCAGGGAGTTTTAGGGAAACATAATTCAATCCACCACAGATGATGAGAAGCCCCCCAGGGAAGGAGGAGCCAAAGGAAGGAAGGAGCCCCGGTCCCCCAGGAAAACCACCAGCCAACCTGTAATATCTGCCTGGGCTGTGCAGGAGTGAGAAATAATGTTGTGGTTAAATCATTATATACTTTTGAATCTTCTGTGTTTGTCCCTTCAGCCTGGTCTACCCAAACCATAAGAGATAGGAGTGAGCCAGATCGTGCAGGGCCTTTTGGGTCAGGTTCAAGATGTTGGAGTTTATCCTAAGAAATGGGGAGCCATTGAAGGGTTTTATGCATGATGATCAAATGCATATTTTGGAAAAGATGGCTCTGTGGAGAGTGATAAAATGCTCCAGTTTTCCATTTTTCTTTGCTAGGTGCCCCTGTACAACATTAGATGAGGAACTGGCAAAATAACCAGCTACTTCAGTAATCACTGTGATAAGGAGAGAATGGCAGCAGGTTGGAAATAGCAAAGGAAAGTCAGGAATATGAGCAGATGCACAGTGTTAACAGAGGAGAATAAAATGTCAGAGGAGGCAAAACCATGAAGGCATTTTCTAAAACTAAAACCTGAAGCAGGTGCAGTCACAATGGACAAAGAATGAAGGGACAAAGCACTGTTATTAGGATCGTGGAATTTGAAGTCAGCTTTGTCACTCACTAGCTTTATGGTCTCGGGCATATTACCTAGATTCTCTAGTCTTCAAGTTTCTCTATCTGTGAAATGGGGATCGTAGATTTGTGGTGCAGAGTTTCCATGAGGACACAATGAGGTGATGCTGTCCATCGTGCAGCACAGCTCCTGGCACGGAGCTAGTGCTCATCCATGTTAGCTGTTTTGAGTGTTCAGAGCCAGGTTGGCAGTGACTAGGCCAATGCCCTAGGAAATGGACAGGAGATAAGAAATCATATGGATTTCAAAGGTTGAAGTTGAGGCAGATGATAAAATTTTCTGGATAACCATTAAGAATATGCTATCTGTGAAAATCAGGAAGTAGAAAAGAAGCTCATCCCGCTGAGACATAAAGATCCTCTTGTTTAGGATCTATCAACCTTGACAATATTGACATTTTCAGCTGGATAATATTTTGTTGTGCATGTGGAGGGGCTGGCGGTGGAGAGGAGGCTGCCTGTGAGCAGCGTCCCTGGTCTCTACGTGGTAGACGCTAACAGCATCTCACTCCTCAGTTCTGACAACCCAAAATGTCTCCAGACATTGACAAATGTCTTCCTCTCTTTTGTTTATTTATTCAGTGAGCATTTTTCACTGGGTATATAAAAGGAATTAGATGGGCATGTCTCTACCATCATGGAACGTGGCATTCAAGAGACTTTATTTTCTTTTTCTCACTCCTCTGCTGTTGGTCTTAGGGGTACAGTTTCACTAAAATACTTAAAGAGGGGTGAGAGAGAGAGATTACTTGAACAAAGTACTACTAGGTTTTGATTTTTCTTTTATCTCATTTTTAAAAAGTACATTTTAAAGGAATTTATTTTTAATTGAAATGTATTGATTATACATATTTGTGGGGTACAGAGTTATATTTCTTTCTTTTTTTTTTTTTTTTTTGTCTTTTTTCGTGACCGGTAAGGGGATCACAACCCTTGGCTTGGTGTCGCCCGCACTGCGCTCAGCCAGTGAGCGCACCGACCATTCCTATATAGGATCCGAACCCGCGGCGGGAGCGTTGCTGCACTCCCAGTGCTGCACTCTCCCAAGTGTGCCACGGGATCGGCCCCAGAGTTATATTTCAATACATGTATACAAAGTGTGATGAGCAAATCTATTCTCATATCTGTCATCGCAAAACTTTATCATTTCTTTGTGATGAGAGCATTTGAGCTACTCTCTTCTAGCCATTTGAGAACATATAATAAATTATTGTTAATTATAGATGGCTAGCACCACTGTACACTGCTAGAACTTATTTTCCTCTCTTAAAACTGTTGCTAAACAAGTCCTGAGACATAGGTGATATCATTTGCATACTGCTCTCAAGTACCTTTAACAGCTCAGTTAAATTGCCACCATTCTGAGAGGCTGAACTTGAAGTATGAGAGATCTGTGTCCAAGTCCCGGTATCCAGTTACTTCTATGTGACCTTCTGTATCTGTCTTTTTAACTCCTGAATAGTTTTCTATCCTATGTAACAAATTACCACACACTTAACAGCTACAAACAACATTTGTTTATTATCTCACAGTTTTATATGTCTGGAAATAGAAAAAGTCTAGGCGGGTTTGCTGGGTTGTCTAATTAAGACCTCGCCAGGCTGAAGTCAAAGTGTTGGCCAGGCTGTAGTTGTGTCTGGAGACTGGGGAAGGACCTGCTTCCATGCTTGTTCAAGCTGTTGTCAGAAATCAGTTCCTTGTGGTTTCGGACCGAGGTCTCTTTTCCTTGCTGTATGTCTGCTGGGAACTGCACTCAGCTTCCAAATGGGCACTTGCTCATCCTCACACATGGCTTCATCCATCTTCAAAACAGTATTGCCATAGTGCATTGAATTTTTCTTGAAGATTTTTCAATATCTCTAACTTCTGTTCTGCCACCAGCCAATGAAAACTCTCTAATTTTGAAGGGCTTACCTGATTAGTCAAGCTCACCCAAATAATATCTGTATCTTCAGGTTAACTGATTTAGGACTTTACACCTGCAACATTCCTTCATAGCAGTATTTAGATTAGTGTTGATTGCCTAACTCAGATATGGGAATCTTGGGGGAGCCATCTTTAGAATTCTGCCTTCCAAGACCCTTGTGGAAATATGAGAATGGAGCAGGGGAAAAGACCCTGTCTTTCATAGATCCCTTTTACATCCTTCTCCTTTGCCTGAGGCTGGGCACTATGTCACTTCAGTGGGGACCTGCAAGCTGCATGAAGGTAGTGAGTTCTGTGCTAGATAACAAGGACTGACACCCATTTGCCCTAGAACTTTGTAAAGACTAAAGATAAGAGTGTTGAATGGTGTGGTGAATTTCTTTATGATAAAATTTCATCATTTCTGTGAAATGGTTTAATATTTACTTTGTTTCCTCTTATTGGAGTTTTAATTTAGTTGCAACAGATAGTGAAGCCTTCCTGCTCTGCACCCAATTGTGACATCCCAATCATCACTAGGAGCTGGATTATAGGCTTCACCAAACTGAGGGGGAAGAAATATTTTAATTTTGTTTTTAATTATACAATAACAAAAGCTATTACAAACCAGGAAAGAATAACTTAAAATTAATTATCAGCCAACATAAGTTCCTCAGAAAGACCTTTCAAAGCTTAATCAAGATAAAATGAAAAGAACATAAAGTTGAATTTTTAAAAAATTTACTAAAAGATGAAATAATTCAGGGAAGAACATTAAAAAAACTTATGAGAGAATAGGGCTGTAAATTAGACACTTTCTTGAATCACTGTCAAGAACATATCTTATTTAAATTATAATCAAAAACACATATCAATCTTCCTCTACTAGAAAATGTGAAAGAATGACTGAGGTCCTATCTCACCTTCCAGACATGACTCAATTCCCAATTTTATGACAACTTTCATGATGTCTTATAAAGTATCAGATGAACCAATCAATGTCAACTTATGAACAGAGAACATGGGTCTGAGCCTGGTATCCAACCCCAGTCTTAGGAAACATCAGACATAGTTGTTCCATAAAGGAGAGTCCTCTCAGGGCATTTATAAATTAGTATGTGCCCCAAGGTGTTATCACAATTTATTTCTCTTGAATCAAAAAGGAATCTCTAAAAATGGAGGCACTCCTCTAAGTTCACCAAATTACTCATTTAGCATCATGTGATATAATAAATATCTGTATTATTTGTTAGCTCAGATTCCCAGTGTACATTTTCTCTTCTTCTCATAACAGCATTCTCCTTCCACTGGAGAAACTCCCCCCCCTCCCCCAATCCATTTGGCTTGGGAGAGGAAACAATATTCCAACCCCTAGTTCCAGTGGGAAAAAAAACTCAGATTCCCAGTGTACATTTTCTCTTCTTCTCATAACAGCATTCTCCTTCCACTGGAGAAATTCCCCCCTCCCCCAATCCATTTGGCTTGGGAGAGGAAACAATATTCCGACCCCTAGTTCCAGTGGGAAAAAAAACCATATATGACCCAGGACAGATGATCAGAGAATTGATTCTCCTGGTCTCAGTGATGGGTTCAAGGATGGACATGTAAAATCACCTAGGCCAATAAGACAGATATCTCAAACCTTTGCTAAAACTGTTCTTAAATGAAGTCTTTACCACCAGCATTGTCTCGCTGTTAGGAGGTAACCCTAGATGTGCTGACATCATCTTGCCACCAAGAAGGAGACCTTTTAGGAATGAAACCAGTCCAAAGAAAAGCAGAACCAAGGGATAGAAAGAGAAAAGGTCTTGGCACCGTTGTTTGAGCACCTAGATCCAGCTTTCCCTGAAGCCCTTTACTCATGTTATTATCATTTGCATGATTGAATAGATTTACATTTTGCATTGATCCAGTTTCAGCTATGTTTTTTGCCATGGAACCAAGAGAGTCATGACTAGTCACTTTGTCTGGAAAGACTGTCACAGCTGCTGTTAATGTTACTCTCAACATTCTTTTTTCTTTTGTTCCTCTGCTTCCTCTGTACAAACTATGCAAATCCCCTTCTCAATGGCTTTGTCTACTTGCTCCCACCAAGCTGAAGTTCCCCACGTCACTCTTCCATTTTCTGTTTCACAACCCACATTAAGTCCCTAGCCCAAGAAACCATTCCCATCTGCTCTAACTCCTGTTTCAAATGTGTACGTACACCACTCTTGTTACACCATCTTACATTGCTCAATTGCCAGTTCATCTGTCTGCAAATTCTGTCCCCAACTACCTTCCAGTATCCTGCAATAAGATGCTTGTCCATCAGCTCCCCCTGGTTTTAACACAGTGTTCAGCTCAAGCCTCCAGCTTCTCTCACTTGAGCTGCTCATAAAGCCTCCTGAATGAACTATCCACACCCATGATGCTCCCTTCAATCTGTTCTTCCCCTCACCTGACAGACACCCCTGCTGAAAATGCTTTGGTACATTTTAAAATGTTCTAAGGGTTATATTCAAACTCCTGAAAATAGCCTCCGAAGTTCTGCAGTATCTGGTCTGCCCTGCTCTCCCTGTCTTTCCTCAGCCCAGTCACATCCAAGATTTTCACAGTCCCAGTCCTGCCTTCTCTCTGCTCCAGTCACACTTAGGATTTTCTATCCCTCCCACCCACATGCTCCCCCATCACAGGACAGTGTATGCTGCTCTCTCTTTCCTTAACACTTGCCCTGTCTTTCTTTTCCTAGTCAACTCTTACTTATTCTTCAGACTTCAGCACAGTTTTCATTCCCTTGGGGAAAATTTTCATAACCCCACAGATTACCTTCCCCCTGTTATTAGTATAAGTTCTCATGACTCCATGGCCTGGCATTATATACATTAATATGAATAGACATATACATGATTACTTTGTTAATGTTTCTTCTCTATTTGATGATGAGCCCTGCTGTGGGTTAAATGTACTCCCCCAAATTTCATATATTGGAAACTTGACCCCCACTGTAACAGTGTTAAAAGAGTGGGAAATCCAATTACAGTATTTGAAAAGTGTGACCTTTAAGCGGTGTTAAATTCTGAGGACCATGCCCTAGGAAATGGATTGATCCATTCAGGGAATAATAGGTTGCTGATTTAATGAGTAGACATATGTGTTCCCTGAACCTTGGATTGCCCAGTCTCTGAAACTGTAAGAAATAGATTATCTCTTCTTATAAATTATCCAGTTTCAACTATTTTGCTATAAGCAACAGAAGTGGCTGATACAAGCCCCAAGAAATTCAGAGCCATGACTGTCTTTTCTCACCATTATATCAACAGTAATCAGCACACACATTCTTAACACATAATAGGCACTTAATAGAAATTGGTTGAATGAATAAAAGAACCACATAGTTGGGGCACAGGAAATATAGCTGGATGGACACAAATACAAAGATGGACAGAAGGAAAGATGATGGATAAAGGGAAGGATGGGTAGAGGAAGGATGGATAGATGAAATCACAGCTGAATGCACGTTTATTCTCCAACTGTGCCTTTTGCCTGCATTTGAAAAGCAGTAAAAACAAATACAGCTCCTAAGAAGCAATAGCACAGTTGTCCAAAAATCCTCCAAGCTCTTAGATGAGGCACACCAGTCACAGAGACCTAAAATGAGAGCAGGACAACCTGGAAGACAATGGAAAGCTTGAGAACCACAGGAAAGCATGGAGCAGTCAATTACTTTGTCCTGTGAGTGGCAGGCACCAAACATGTAATTTTGATGCCTATTGCCCCAATTCTGTAATTGAGCTCCAGTTTGCTTTTGGCCAAAATAACAACTAGACAAAGAGTGTTTATATCATCACAGAGTTTTGATTTATTTTTTTCTTTTGATGTAGATTTCTAAGGCACTGGAGTAATGTTTTATTAATCTACATTTTCTTAGTGTGAAAACTTAGTGTGAAACCCACAGACTCAAGAAATTAAAAAACAATCATTTTATTATGCCTTATCTTTACCCAGGTAAGTTAAGCTATGTCAAAAATAAAGAAAATAACAAAGGTAAAACAGATTTTACTCTTAACAAGTCATATCACCTACTGATGGGCTCCTATGCATGTATGAAAGCATGCATGGATGACGAAGATTTGTATATTTTTGCATAAGCAATAACAAAGGTAAAACAGATTTTACTCTTAACAAGTCATATCACCTACTGATGGGCTCCTACGCATGTATGAAAACATGCATGGATGACGAAGATTTGTATATTTTTGCATAAGTGTTTTGTTGCCTAGACAAAATGGAATGTATGAAAGATAAGAAAGATAATTTAGCAGTTAAGGACCTAGTCTCTGGCAGGTACTCTCTAAGAACTTTATACATATTGCTACGGCATAGAATCTGCACTACAGTACTAGACACCAGGTATTACTTGCTCCCCTTAAGAGATAAGAAAACAAAGGTTTAGAGGTTTAGGGACTTGTTCAAGGGCACTCGATAAGCAAGTGGCAGAATCAGGATTTGAACCGACATCTGTTGGACCAAGTAAACCTCCAACCATTTGGTTCCACCACATTGCCTCCCACTGGAAAACAGTGCTAGAGGGACCCTGATTTGGCCAATCTAGGAGGAGGATAGAGTTTTATAAAGTTTTACTGGAAAGATTCACTAAAGTGAAGAAAACTACAAACTGCTCTTTCCCTAATAACTTTGACCCCAAATTCTGGTTAAATCAATGTATTAATCCATACTCATCTAAACTATGGTACTCCCTTCCTCAGCCTGAATAAAATTAAATTCTATAAGCACCTTTTATTCTACTATTTGCCAGCCCTATACTAACTACTAGAGAAATGATGGAAAGATAGACAGATAGAGAGAGAAAAACTGTGGTTATCAGAGGTAGGAAAGGGGAGGGGCTGGGGAGAGAGTGGAAGATTGGTAAATGTACACAAAATTACAGCTAGATAAAAAAAAATAAGTTCTATTGTTGTACAGTCGATTCAAAAATCTATAATCAGCAATGATTTACTGAATGTTATCAAATGACTGGAATAGAGGAGGAGGTCAAATGTTCACATCCCAAGGAAATGATTAAGTTTGGGAATGATGAATATGGTAATTATCTTGATTAGATAATCACACATTGCAAACATATGTGGAAATATAACTCTGTACCCCATAAATATGTACAATCAATATGTTTCAAAAAAGTAATGCTAAAAAGATAATTCGATATTAGACAGATGTTTAGATAGACAGATAGATGGATAGAACATATCTCCTCTCTCTGAGGAGCTTGTCATCCAGAAGTTTCTGTTCCTAGTGCAAAAGGGATATTAGCTTTACGTATATTGGCATATTTTGTTTTCCTTTGGGTAGGGGTAATATGGAAGTTGATGCAGGACAGGCAGTTTTGGGAAGTCTGAGGGGTCATTCAGGAGATGGTAGCCCTGCACAAAATACTCTTAAGAGTCACACAACTCCCCCACCCACACACTCGTTAAGTGATGGCTTGTTTTCCCTTTCCTTATAAGGCTGTCCTGCATTTCAAAGCTCATAGCGCAAATACAGACCCAGAAAACGCATTCTAAGCCACTACAAAATCCTATGGCCTTCTACCTTAACCATACAACCACAGTGCTTTCCACTGATGGGGTACATTAGATGCAATTGGGCACAAACTACAGATTCCTGTATCCTATCCCCATAAGATATTGTTCACCAAGTCTGAAATGAAATCTCAAACCTGTATTTTTAGCAAATGTCACCCATAGACTACATTTGGAAGAAAAAAGAAATGGTGGAAGCTGACCATTACATACCATTCTAATATTTTGGTTCATTTAAAAAATAAACTTCTCATTCTAGTTTTCATCTTTTACTTGCACATGCATTCATTCAATAGATGTACGTTTTATAGGCTGTGTAGCTTCACAAAAAAACTCTGGTCTCAAACAAGTTGGGCTGTACTACTTTCAACAATACAACTTAGAACAAGGTGCTTATCTTCTGGGTCACTGCTTCCTAGAAAG
>NW_007726616.1:190348-190872 GCF_000696425.1 Galeopterus variegatus
ACTTTCAACAATACAACTTAGAACAAGGTGCTTATCTTCTGGGTCACTGCTTCCTAGAAAGTGCGCATGACATTACCACCTTCGAGGGATAGCTTTTGAGTATCCCATGAGGTAAAGCTTATAAAATGCCTAGCACTCAGAAGACATTCAATTAATTTTAGATGTAGGCATTCACAACGAGCTTGCCAGGTCTCAGGTACCATGCCTGGCATTGGGAAAAGAGAAATAAATATGACATGGTCTTTGTCTTAAAAGATGCTCGCAAGTCCATGGTGTGGATTCTTTGGTTGTAATCCACATAAACCCACTCTGGCTGGCTTAAGCAAGAGCAGGATTGTAATGGGAGGATAAGGGGGGAGTTAAAGCAAGGGAAGACCTAAACAACCAGGCCTCAAACAGGATGCACACCAATGAAACTCCAGGAATCTGGGGGCAGGAACCAATGGCCAGTCATATTGGAGACACCATTGTTGGGATCTATGGTTATAATGAAACAAACTCAACTATTCCCTACTTCTTTCTTC
>NW_007726616.1:191214-192741 GCF_000696425.1 Galeopterus variegatus
CAAAACAAAGTGCAAAGAAGGGTGGGTAAGAAAGGTACACCAAGAAAAGCATCTCAGGCAGTGAACAAAAAGTGCAAACACCGTGGAGTTGGAAAGAGTTTGGTACAACTGAAAGGCAGAAAGGCAGCCAGGACTGCAGGACTGTAGATGAATGGTTTAGTGTGTGGAGGTGAAGGGGTTGGGGGTGTACTGGGGGGAATAAGAACATGAGAGAAGTTTGAGAAGAATTGGAAGACGGAGGCAGAGCCACAATCACTCAGGACCTGAGGCCAAGTATTTAATTCTGAGAGGCATGGAAGACAACTGGAGGAGGGTAATATGATCCGAATTAAGACACGAAAAGATTTCTATATGAATAATAGACAGTAGGGAATGAGGCCAGAACTGGAAAGGAAAGAAGAGGAAGAAGACTGTGGCAATTGCTAAGGTGGTACAGATTCAGAGAGAAGAAAGGCTTCAAGATAGAATCCGGAGGATCCAGAAAGTGGAGCTGGTGGATCTTGCCGATGGTTTGAATGACAAGAATGAGAGAACGAAAGAAATGAGAAATAATTCCCCACTTGGACAGAGAGTACTTTTTCAAATAGATGCAGTTCAATTTGGAGACTCTGAACTGCAGGATCTTAGAAAATTATTAAACATCCTTTACTTGTTACAACATTCTCAGCTCCTGAAAACTACTATCCCCTAAAAAGATGGTGTGAGAAACAAAATTGCATTTACTTAACACTTATTAGATGCCAGGCACTCTGTTGGGCATGTTACATGTATGTATTTGGTGGTGAGACCAAGTAAAGAACCCCTGAAAATGGTTCCCAACTGGACAATATTCAGCAAGAAAATATTTTTAAAGTGAGTTAATTCTGTTCAGGTGTGCTTTGTCAATGCAATGGCATAACATGGGGCAGATAAAAATAATGTGAATGCTTTGTGCACGTTGATGTGGATTGAAGCTACTATACGTGGCTAAACAAAACAAAAAGGCTATAAAATAAAATGATGCATTTTTGTGAAATATTTTCCACACACACATTCATATATTCATTTTTTGTATGTGCATATCTTTGCTTCATGTATAGAATAGGGTTGGAAAGTGGGTATAAGAAAGGAATCAGCAGTGGCTGTCTCTACAGAGTCTTATTATTTTTGTGTTTTTGCTTGACAACAATTTCTGATTTTATATAATAGACACACATTGTGTTTTCATAAGGGGAAAAGCAAAAATGAGAAACACCATGAGAGGAAGAATCAGTCAGTTGATTCAAGCTATTCATCAATTCATTGTGAAGGAAAGTTATAACAGCCAAATCAATGGAGTCTTTTAAAGTTAATAACCTGTTCACCAAATTGACCAAATATTTTAAAGGTATTGCTTTGACATTTCATTCCAATTTTTATTGATTGTTTTTATCATATTTTATTAGCACCTATTTATTTGTCTTGTGTGCTAAGCACTGTGCTAGACCCCTGTGTTATAACAGAAAACAAAGCAGACATGACTGTCCTGAAGTGATGCATGACACGTGC
>NW_007726616.1:192890-201240 GCF_000696425.1 Galeopterus variegatus
AGTTGATTCAAGCTATTCATCAATTCATTGTGAAGGAAAGTTATAACAGCCAAATCAATGGGAGTCTTTTAAAGTTAATAACCTGTTCACCGAATTGACCAAATATTTTAAAGGTATTGCTTTGACATTTCATTCCAATTTTGATTGATTGTTTTTATCATATTTTATTAGCACATATTTATTTGTCTTGTGTGCTAAGCACTGTGCTAGACTCCTGTGTTATAACAGAAAACAAAGCAGACATGACTGTCCTGAAGTGATGCATGACACGTGCAGTCATGCATCACTTAAGGATGGGGATACATTCTGAGAAATGCGTTGTTGGGCGATCTCATCATTGTGCAAGCATCATAGAGGACACTTACACAAACCTAGCTGGTACAGACTACTACACAGCGAGGCTATACTGTACAAGGGTACTTCAAAAAGTTTGTGGAGAGTGCTTGCTTTGGCAGCACATGTGTTAAAATTGGAATGATACGGAGAAGATTTGCATGGCCCCTGAGCAAGGATGACACACAAAAAGTTGGTGGAGAAATGGAATTAAAAGATATTATGAATCTTTCTTCAAACTTTTTAAAGTACCCTTGTATAGCCGATTGCTTTCAGGTGACAAACCTGTATGGCATGTTACCATACTGCATACTGTAAGCAATTGTAACACAATGGTAATTATTTGTGTATCTAAATAGGTCTAAACATAGAAAAGGTACAGAGGAAATACGGTATAAAGGATAAAAAAGGGCACACCTGTATAGGGCAATTAACATGAATGGAGCTTGCAGGACTGGTTGCTCTGGTGAGTCTGAGTAAGTGATGAATGACAGTGAAGCCCTAGGACATCACTGTACCCTACTGCAAACTTTACAAACACTGAGCACTTAGGCTACTCTAAATTTATAAGAAGATAAAGTAATCATGCTACAATGTTACAACAGTTATGATGTCACTAGGCAGTAGGGACTTTTTGACTCCATTATAATCTTATGGAGCCACCACTGGTCTGTCGCTGACTGAAACGTCATTGTGCAGCACATGACTGTACTTGTGTGGATGTATTGACATATTTAGTTAGACACACATACACCTCTCCTCTGCAATTGGCAAGTCAAATCACATATATCAAATGCATGAAAAAACAATAAAGAAAAAATTTTTTTCTTCCCACATACTTAATATATCTACATTCTTGTTAATATATTAGCAGAATTTCTTTTTTAATGCAAATACTTTTACTTTTTTCTCAGATGTAAACTTATTCAATAAAAATATTCAAGTAACACACACACACACACACACACACACAAAACCTCTAATAAAAACCATAACAGAAAGTTCAACTGACTTGAAATCCCACCATTCCAAGACAACCCCTGTGAACTTTTTGGTGACATCTTATTAGCTATTTTTCCATAGATACCTTGACCACCAACCATGTCCATTCACCTGGGACTCCAGGGTTTGCCTGAACTCGAGACTTTCAGTACTAAAACAGGGACAGTCCCAGGCAAACCAGGATGTTGGTAGCCCTAGATGTGAGGTGTCGTAGTGCGAAGTGTTTCATTTTGTGGATTTGCCATAACTCATCTAAACAGTCATTCACTAATGGAGATTTAGGTTGTTTCTAATTTTAAGCCATTGTTTCTTTTATAAACCATCTGTGATGAACATCTTTGCATATAAATCTTTACACACTTGACAATTATCTGTGTGGGATAGATTTCTGGAAATGAGGTTGCTGAATCAAAGATTGTGTACATTTTACATTTTGCTACATACTTCCAAATTGTCTTATTTAATTTTATTAATTCACACTTTTGACCAATCAAGCATGGTAGTCACAGTTTCCCCATATCTCGTCAATTCTGAGTTTTGTTGACCTTTTTAGATCTTTTCCAATTCAATGGGCAGTTTACTTCAAATTCTTAATGCATAAATTCATTTTGTGGATAAAGCAATATTACTTTTTTATCAAAAATTGAAATGTTTTATTATGAAAATGCCATTTCATAACCTATATTTAAACAATTTTATTGAACTGTAATTTACATACCATAAAATTCACCTGTTTTAAGAGTGCAAGGCAATAAGTTTTAGTATATTTACAGAGTCATCAGTCATCACTTCCATCTAATTTCAGAACATTTCCATCACCCTAAAAAGAAACCTTGTACCCATTTACAGTCACTCCTCATTCCCATTCCCTTCCCTATGTAACCACAATTCTTCCTGTCTCTGACTGCCTATCCCAGAACTAAAACTGCTGGACATAGTGTAGTTTGCCAAACATCCTAGTTTGCCCAGGACTGAGGGATTTCCAGGGGCACAGGATGTCTAGTGCTAACACCAGGACAGTCTCAGACAAACCAGAACAAGCTGGTCACTTGATCATAGCGCTTTTTGTAAACCAAACTTTCATGTCTCCTTTCCCCATCTCATGTTTCATTTGACCTCCACCTAATGGAGTAGCCCAGTTTGGTGAGTCAGGAAAAGATACCTTACTAAGAGAGACTCCTAGAAATCAAGGTCTGTAAAACATTCCTATTTGAAGAGAATACAGAAATCAAGTGCTCCACAAGGAGCTCCTTCTGACTCGAAGACAACTGGTCATCCCAATTAAATCATTGGGACACGATGGTGACAGTGATCATTTGGTGACCCTCACATGCGATCTGTCTCCATCCAGCCATAATATTGAGATCAGCGAGCCAGTACCTCAACTTTACTAAGAAGGGAGAAGAGGTAAGATGGTTATTGCAGTACTGTAAGAGCAATCATTAAGGGCATAAAATGTGCCATAGCTGCCCCACCTCCTCTTTTTAATCCTTACCTCCCCCCCCCAAGAGGTGGGGAACATTAATCCCACCTTGCAAACAAGGGAACTCAGACCCACACAGATAAATTCCCTTGTCCAGGGCATGCAGCTAGGGTCAGAGGCAAGATTTCGACCCAAGCCTCAGCCCAGCACCAAAACCTGGGTGCATACTGTTACCCACAGGACCTCCTGGGAGCAGGGAGGGACTGAAAAATGAAATATAGAATATAGAAAGAAATATGCTTTATAAATTTACATCCCTTGTCCAACAAACACAGAAACATAAAACCACTCTGATTTTTTTCCCAAAAAAATATCTTTTCCCAAATGAAAGAGTATTAAGGTGAAGAGGGGGAAGAGATTGGGGGCTGAGGGATATGCAAGTAATAGGAAAGCCAATATAATTCAGAACAAAATTGATTTAAAATTTTGCTAAGAGTTTTTATGCATGCATATTTCACAGTTACAGCATAACTTTAGTCTTATTTACTGTTTTGATTAAATCTATACTTCAGTATTTTACACAGTGTATAAAAATATAGTTTTATGTAAATATTTCTTACAGAGATCTGTAAATGTGCGTCTTATAATTGATATGACATTTCAAAATACAGAGTCAGTGCTTCATAATCAGATATATTTCCTGGGCTTAATGGTAGAAGGCACCTCACATTTATATTTACTAGTTTTTAATTATCTCATTATCTGTAATTGTGAGTATCTCTGATTTACCCAGACAGAGGATCTGGGGAGTAATATAGAAGGCACCTCACATTTATATTTACTAGTTTTTAATTATCTCATTATCTGTAATTGTGAGCATCTCTGATTTACCCAGACAGAGGATCTGGGGAGTAATGTATTTGAAGTTACTGGATAATTTCCATTTATCTTTGCCTAAAACTTTTCTCCTTCTTAGGANCCCCCCCCAAGAGGTGGGTAACATTAATCCCACCTTGCAAACAAGGGAACTCAGACCCACACAGATAAATTCCCTTGTCCAGGGCATGCAGCTAGGGTCAGAGGCAAGATTTCGACCCAAGCCTCAGCCCAGCACCAAAACCTGGGTGCATACTGTTACCCACAGGACCTCCTGGGAGCAGGGAGGGACTGAAAAATGAAATATAGAATATAGAAAGAAATATGCTTTATAAATTTACATCCCTTGTCCAACAAACACAGAAACATAAAACCACTCTGATTTTTTTCCCAAAAAAATATCTTTTCCCAAATGAAAGAGTATTAAGGTGAAGAGGGGGAAGAGATTGGGGGCTGAGGGATATGCAAGTAATAGGAAAGCCAATATAATTCAGAACAAAATTGATTTAAAATTTTGCTAAGAGTTTTTATGCATGCATATTTCACAGTTACAGCATAACTTTAGTCTTATTTACTGTTTTGATTAAATCTATACTTCAGTATTTTACACAGTGTATAAAAATATAGTTTTATGTAAATATTTCTTACAGAGATCTGTAAATGTGCGTCTTATAATTGATATGACATTTCAAAATACAGAGTCAGTGCTTCATAATCAGATATATTTCCTGGGCTTAATGGTAGAAGGCACCTCACATTTATATTTACTAGTTTTTAATTATCTCATTATCTGTAATTGTGAGTATCTCTGATTTACCCAGACAGAGGATCTGGGGAGTAATATATTTGAAGTTACTGGATAATTTCCATTTATCTTTGCCTAAAACTTTTCTCCTTCTTAGGATAATTGGAGGAGAGAGATATAAAATCTCAGCCTGACTCTCATACCCCCAACAGATACTGATCTTTCTATACATCAATCTGAAGCAAAACGTTGTCTGGCCATAAAGTTGAAAAACACAGCCAATATCAGGACTTGCATATTTAAAACCACACCACTGAAAATAAATACATAAAAGTCTAACACGTCAGACTTAATGTTTCTAAACTTCCCTGGTAACTATTGCCATTAGAAAGGTGGTGTGAGGAGAGCCACTTGAACATGGCTTATGTCTCCTTTCTCTGGGTCTGAAAATAAGGAGGCGAGTCTCCTGGCATAAACAAATTGCATTTCATGATACAGTATGTTGTCTTTCAAATGCTGTATAATGCGGGCGGATTTTTACCACTGCCCCAGCTTGATTGGTTAATTTCCAGCTGGTTCTGACTGACTCTGGTCCATCTCACATAATGAGTGATTCTAGAGCAAAGAGAATTCTCTTCCACATGAGTAGGGCTTCCTCCTCTGGGATTTCAAGCCCACCTAATATTAATTCATATTGGTTGGAGGCAAAGACGATGCTTACAAGAACCAGGGTGATGGAAGGAAAGCAGGCTCACCCAGGTAGTTTAAGGGTTTGCTTTGAGTGTGCTGAATAGTTTCTAGTTACAGATCCACTTCACTATTGTATGAGGACTGACTGACGTGGCCAACTGTAGCAGGGAATCCCATTCTAGATGTCAATGAGAACAGCTGATGGAGCTCCTTAGCATAGTATAAAGGCATATTTCATTCAACAAATATTTATTAGGCAAATGATAAATATTATTTGCCAGAATGTAAGTATCTAATGATGAATAACATTAACACTCTCTCTTCCCCCATGACAATACAAGTCAAATGAGGGAAAACAAGTAAAAAATTACAGATGTGACTTATAGATCACTCAAATTATTTAAATTGTTTCAAATGTAAAACACCCACTGAGATCAGGATTCTGGGTGAGTCCTAAAGAAAACTGTGAACAAAACTATCTTTATGGAACCGACAACATAGTGTTGAAGCCAGACATTGTCTTTAGAAACTGTAGTGAGTGTTGTAAAAGAAAAGAAGGTACTATAAATATGTGTAACAGGAGGACTTGGTCTAGCCTTGGGGACAGAGGTCAGGGAGGTGCAAGGAAGCCTTCCCACAGAAAACAATATATTAGCTGAGAAACATAGAAAGAGAGAAAGGGAGGAGAGGAGGGCTCAAGGAAAAGAGAATAGCATATTCAAAGGCCATGAGGCAGAGGGAGCGAGTGGGAAAAGGCTGGTGTAGCAGAAGTACTACTTTCAAAAGGGAGCATGGTTTAAGACAAAGACAAACAGGCAGAGAAGAATCAGAACCTGCACATCTGGTGAAAATTGAGTCTTCTTCCTCGAAGCATTGAGTATCTAAGGGATTAAGTCTGTGAATGGTAGACAGAACAATGCCTTAATCCCCAGAACCTGTGGATCGGTTACCTTACATGTCAAAAGGGACTTTGCAGATGTGATTATGTTAAGACTTTTTTTTATTACTGAAACAATTGATTATACATATTTGTGGGGTACAGAGTTGACTGTTGGATTTGTGTGTACAATATGTGATGATCAAATCAGGATAATTAGCATATTTTCATCAATGCAAAACATAATCATTTTTTGTATCCATTAACCAATTTCCCCGTAACCTCCCTCCCCTTTCCCCTTTCCCATCTCTAGTAAACACAGTTCTTTCTCCTTCTGAAAGTTCAATGTATTATAGTGATTGTAACTTTCTTTTCTTGCTTCCTTTCTTCCTTTCTTCCTTCCTTCCTTCTTTCTTAGCTCCCACTTATGAGTGAGAACATGTGGTATTTCTCTTTCCATGCCCAACTTATCTCACTTAATGTAATTTTCTCCAAGCTCATCATGTTGCTGTGAATGGCAGAATTTCATTCTTTTTTATGGCTGAGTAATATTCCGTTGTGAATATATGCCATATTTTCCTTATTCAATCATCCACCAATAAACATTTAGCTTACTTCCATATCTTGGCTGTTGTAAATAGATCTGTAGTAAACATGGGAGTGCAGGTATCCCTTCAATATAAAGATTTCCATTCCTTTCAGTTTATATCCAATACTGGGATTGCTGGATCATATGGCAGTTCTATCTTTAGTCATTTGAGAAACCTCCATACTGTTTTTCATAATGGCTGTAATAATTTACCATCACACCAACAGTGTAGAAGTGTTTGTCTTTCTCTGCATCCTTGCCAACACTTTTTATTCTCTGACTTTTTGATGATAGCCAGTCTAACTGGGGTGAGATGATATCTCAATGTGGTTTTGATTTGCATCTCCCTGATGATTAGTAATGTGGAGCATTTTTCATGTACCTGTTGGCCATTTGTATGTCTTCTTCTGAGGAATATCTATTCAATTCCTTTGCTGATTTTTAATTGGATTTTTTTTTTTTTTTACTGTTAAGTTGTTTGAGTTCCTTATGTATTCTAGGTATTAATCTCTTGTTGGATGCATAGTTTGAAAATATTTTCTACCATTCTGTAAGTTGTCTTTTCACTCTGTTGATTGTTTCCTTTGCTATGCAGAAGCTTTTTAGTTTAATATAGTCTCATTTGTTTATTTTTTCTTTTTTTGCCTATGCTTTGGGGTCTTATTCATAAAGTCTTCACCCAGTCCTACTTCTTGAAGTGTTTCCCCTATGTTTTCTTCCAGGAGTTTTATAGTTTCAGGTATTATATTTAAATCTTTAATCCATTTTGAGTTGATTTTGGTATATGCCAAGAGGTACAGGTCTAGTTTCATTCTTCTATATACAGATACCCAGTTTTCCCAGTATCATTTATTGAAGAGGCAGTCCTTTCCCAAATTTAAATTCTTGGTGCCTTTATCAAAGATTAGCTGGCTTTAAGCATGTACATTGATTTTTGGGTGCTCTATTCTGTTCCATTGGACCAAGTGACTATTTTTACACCAGTACCATGCTGCTTTGGTTACTATAGCTTTGAAGTATAGTTTGAAGTCAGGTGGTGTAACTCCTCCAGCTTTATTCTTTGCTCAGGATTGCTTTAGCTATTTGGGCTGTTCTATTGTTCCATGTGAATATCAGGATTTTTTTTTTCTCTTTCTGTGAAGAATGTTGTTGGCATTTTAATGGGAATTGCATTGAATCTGTAGATCGCTTTGGGTAATATGGACATTTTCACAATGTTAGTTCTTCCAATCTATGAACATGGAATATTGCTGGAGACCAGCTCCAGTCAAGTTGGGGGTCTTTGAAAGAGGGATGAGGAAGCGGTGAAAATAAAAAGCACAGGCAGAGACCTCGGTTCCTTTGAAGCACGTTCTCACCCTGCAGGCTGTCAGCGCTGCAGCAGCCAAAGCAGCTAAAGCAGCTGAAGCAGCCTTTAGACTGAAAACAGCATTTTTATTTGTTACACAACATGGGGGAGTTAATGTGGGCATTTTAACTACATAAACCTTTAAAATTATTAAGCTAATAGTTAAACAGAAACTTTTCTTAAAATTACATCAGTTCTCATAAAATTAATAATCCACAAAGTTAAATAAAACTCAGTGGTCAGCCAATTCTTTCTGGTGATTATATCTGTTGTGGTTGATTAGTCCATGACTTGCTGTTCTTGACGTTCTTTACCATTGTGTTTCTTTTCTTCTTGTCCTCATATTAACCTTAAACTTATTACTACCAGCAAACAAAAATTATATGTCTGACTCAAAATTGAGACAGCAGTGATTGTGGTTTCAAAGTGTTAAACAAACCTTATATATATTTTTAACTTTGATTTAA
>NW_007726616.1:201388-202347 GCF_000696425.1 Galeopterus variegatus
ACTCAGAAAGGGCAGCCCAAGCTATTCTTTTCAAGACCCCACCATGGTGTGGACCGTGCCAGAATATCCATCTTTTTGTTTTCTCTTTTAATTTCTTTCAACAGTGATTTGTAGATCTCATTGTACAGATCTTTCATCCCCTTGGTTAAATTTATTCCTAAGTTTTTGTTTTTGGTTTTTTTTTGTTGTTGTTGTTGTTTTTTTGGTAGCTTTTGTAAATGGACTTGCTTTCTTAATTTTTCTGCTACTTACTTCATTGTTGGTGTATAAGAAAGCTACTGAATTTTGTATATTGATTTTGTGTCCTACAACTTTACTGAATTTGTTTATAAACTCTAGGAGTTTTTTGGTAGAGTCTTTAGTTTTTTTTTATATCCTACATATAGAATCATGCCATCTGTAAACAGAGACAGTTTGTCTTCATCTTTTCCAATTTGGATGGCCGATACTTCTTTCTCTTGCCTGATTACTCTAGCTACTACTCCTAATACTATATTAAATAGGAGTAATTAGAGTGAGCATCCTTGTACTGTTCCTTCTTTAAGGAAAAGCTTTCAGCTTTTTCCCATTCAGGATGATAGTGCAGTGGGTTTCTCATCTATGGCTTTTATTGTGTTGAGATACTTTCCTTCTATATCTAATTTACTGAGAGTCTTTAACATGAAGGGACATTGAATTTTGTCAAATGCTTTTTCTGTATCTATTGAGATGATCATATGGTATTTGTCCTTCATTTTGTTGATGTGGTGCATCACATTTATTGATTTGCATATGTTATACCATCCTTGCATCCTTGGGGTGAATCACATTTGCTCATGATGTATAATATTTTTGATGTTCTGCTGTATTCTGTTTACTAATATTTGCTGAGGATTTTTGTGTCTATGTTCATCAGAAATTTGGGCCTGTAGTTTTCTTTTCTGTTGTTGTTCTGTCTTTGTCTGATTTCAGTATCAGGG
>NW_007726616.1:202808-214911 GCF_000696425.1 Galeopterus variegatus
CTTTTTCTGTATCTATTGAGATGATCATATGGTATTTGTCCTTCATTTTGTTGATGTGGTGTATCACATTTATTGATTTGCATATGTTATACCATCCTTGCATCCTTGGGGTGAATCACATTTGCTCATGATGTATAATATTTTTGATATTCTGCTGTATTCTGTTTACTAATATTTGCTGAGGATTTTTGTGTCTATGTTCATCAGAAGTTTGGGCCTGTAGTTTTCTTTTCTGTTGTTGTTCTGTCTTTGTCTGATTTCAGTATCAGGGTGATGCTGGCCTCATAGAATGAGTTTGGGATAATGGCCTCTGTTTCAATTTTTTTGAATAGTTTTAAAAGGATTGGTATTAATTCTTTAATGGTTTGCTAGAATTCAGCAGTGAAGTCATCTGGTCCTGAGCTTTTCTTTGTTGGGAGACTGATTACTGCTTCAATCTCATATCTCATTATTAGTCTGTTCAGGTTTTCCTTTTCTTCTTGGTTCTGTCTTGGTACTCTTGGTTCAGTCTTGGTAGTATGTGTCCAGAAAAGTATCCATTTCTTCCAAGTTTTCAAATTTGTTGGCATATAGTTGCCCGTAATAGTCTCTAATGATTCTTTGCATTTCTGTGGTATCAGTTATAATGTTTCTTTTTTCATTTCTGATTTTTGTAAATTTGGGTCTTCCTCTTCTTTTTTTTTTAAGTTTGCCTATCTTATTTATTTTCTCAAAAAAACAACTTTTTGTTTCATTGATCTTTTGTATCATTTTTTGGTCTCTATTTTTATTAGTTCTGCTCCGATCTACATTATTTCCTTCTGTCTACTAATTTTGAGGTTTGATTGTCATTGTTTTTCTAGTTCTTTGAGGTATAACACTAGGTTGTTTATTTGGAGACTTTCTATTCTTTTGATGTAAACATTTATTGAAATAAACTTTCTTCTTAGTACTGCTTTGGCACTATCCCATAAGTTTTGGTATGATGTGTCTTTGCTTTCATTAGTTTCAAGAAATTTTTTTTATTTCCTGTTTAATTTTTTCTTTGTCCCATAAGTCATTCAGGAGCTTGTTGTTTAATTTCCATGTATTTGTATAGTTTCCAAATTTTTGCTTGTTATTAATTTCTACTTTTAATCTGTTGTGGTCTGAAAAGATACTATGATTTCAATTTTTTGAGACTTGATTTATGACCTAACATGTTGAGAATGTTCCATATGCTAATGAGAAGAATGTTTATTCTGTAGTTGTGGATGAGATGCTTTGTAGATGTCTACCAATACCAATTGGTCTAAAGTATAGTCTAAATTTTGTGTTTTTCTGTTGATTTGTTGCCTAGATGATCTGTCAAATGTTGAGATAGGGGTGTTGAGGTCCCCGACTATTATTGTACTGAGGTATATGTCTGTCTCTTTAGATCTAATAGTGTTTGTTTTATGTCTGGGTGCTCCAATGTTGGGCTTGTATGTTTATGATTGTCATATCCTCTTGTTAGATATATCCCTTTATTATTATATATACCTTCCTTTTTTCTTTCTATAGTTTTGGTTTAAAGTCTATTTCATAAGTTGAGGATCTTGATATTGGAAAATTTACCTGGATTATCCATGTGATCTCAATATAATCATAAGAGTCCTAATATGGGAAACAGAGAAGCAGGAGAGTCAAAGACATTCTTCTCTGAAGCAGTTGTATGAGATTTTTTAGGTCCAAAAGAAAGAGATAAAGATAGAGATGTGATGATGAACAATGAGAGATAGAGAAAGATAAAGGGAGTGAGATTTGAATTTGTTGTTCTGCTGGCTTTGAAGATGTTGGAAGTGGCCAGGAGCCAAGGAATGCAGTTGGCTTGTAGAAGTTGAAAAGGGCAAAGAAATGTGTTCTCCCTAGAACCTCCAGAAGAAACACAGCCCTTGACTTTAGGATTTCAGACATCAAGAATTGTGAGCTAGTAAATTTGTGTTGTTTAAAGCCACCAAGTTCATGTTATTTTGTTACAGCAGCAGTACAAAACAAATGGGTGACAACAAATGATCAGATTTATGTTCTTATACAATTGTTCTGGCAATGGTATGGAGTGAAAGCAGAGACAATTGTTGAGAGATAATTGAAATATTTTGGTTGAGAGATTATGGTAGTTTGGACCAGGAAGTTGGTAATGTGTTTAGAGCAGAGTTTCTCAACCTTGACCACATTAAATTTTTGAACCAGAATTTTTTTTTTTTTTGCTGTGGGGGTTGTTGCATACATTGTAGGCTGCTTAGCAGCTTTCCTGGATTCCACCTTACCAATAACACCTCCCCCCAGGTGTGACAACCAAATATGTCTACAGATACTACCAAGTGCCCCCTGGGGGGGGGAAATCACCCCTAGTTGAAGACTTCTGATTTAGAAACAACTAGGCAGAAAGCATAGGTATTTAAGAGATGGAATTAACAGGACTGGTTGTTCAATCGAATGTTCTCAAAAATAAATATCATCTTTGTAATAAAGTACTATAAAAAAGTTCTAGACATGTTATTCAAGAGGACATAAAGAGTTGTCTTCCTCTAATCTGCCTCTTCCTTGTTTACTGTTTCTCTTGGCAATTTGCAAATACTGCTGCTGTCCTTTCTTCAGCTTCAGGACAGCTTGGGTCAAAGGGCATTCTTCTAAAAGCAGTTGTATGGGTGTCTTTAGGGCCTAGAATGAAGAGTCCCAGAAAAATGGCTTGTGGATAAAAGAGGAATTTCACAGACTCAGATTAAGTGTGATCTTCCCATTGGTTCTTCTTTTATTTTTTTTAAGAATAGCTTTATTGAGATGTAATTCACATATCATAAAATATATCCCTTCAAACTGTGGTTTTTAGTATATCCATACAATTGTGCATTCAACACTATCTAACACCAGAACATTTTCATCACCCAAAGAAGACACCTCATACCCATTAAGAGTGACTCCCCATGGCCCTCTTCCTCTTACCCTAACTAACAACTGCTAATCTCTTTTCCACTTTGATTTGCTTTTTCTGGAAATTTGATATTAATGTAATTATATAATGCATGTTCTTTTGTGTCTAGCTTCTTCCACTTAACATAATGTTTTTAGGATTCATTTATGTGGTAGCATGCATCAGTAATTCATTCTTTTTATAGCTGAGTAATATTCCATTGTATGGGATCTACCACATTTTTTTTATCCATTCAACTGTCAATGAACATTTGGTTGTTTCCACTTCTCTTCGGTTCTGATTGGTTAGTTTGTCTCCTGAATGTGAATGAGTGGGATGAGCCCCTTCATGGTATAAACAAATTAAAACTTTCCATCCTGACCCATGCCTGAAGAAAAGAAATAATTGATTCTATTATTTAATACATATTTATTAAGTGCCTCGTGTATGTCAGTTTTAGGGCTCTGTTTTAGGTCCTCGGGATACCATGATGAACACAACAAAGCCTCTGTTTTCAGTGGCATTTCATTCTAGGGGAAGAAAACAGAAAATGAACAAACTCAGCAAGATGAAAACTGATTTATTCAACCCACTACTAAATATTTACCACATGCAGGCACCTCACTAGTGCTAGGCAGCCACAAATGGAGATGGAAAAGAGCTTACCTTACTTATGCTCATGTTTCCCCAGGGAAAACGCAAACACACAATTATGATAGGATATGCTGAGGACTATAATAAATGTCTGAGCTGAAATCTTTGAGAGAAGACTGAAAAATTAAAGAATGGAAGAAAAAGCATTGGAGAGGTGGAGCACTTTAAGCTGAACCCAGGAGAGCACTCATGTCTGGGGGTGGGAATAGGAAGAGGAATGTGGTGAGAGAAAAGAAAAGGTGGAGCCCACCTGCTACACAGTGCACACCTCATCTCACTGCTGCCAATCGGTCTGCATTTGGGACTTGGCTCCATTTTGCTTTTGTCCTTTGGTATCCAGGCCCCTTGCATCTACCACCAGGTCTTCCAGCTCCCATAGCTTGTCTCCTCCTTGATATATTTTGGCTTATATTGTAGTCATTGATCATCTAGTATGCACCCTCCTTTTGGTGACTATCCTCTTTGGCAGCCTAGAAATGAGCAGCTGAGGGTGTCCCTGGCTCAGTCTCAGCCTCACATGGGTCCTTTGTGACAAGAAGGTGGCAGATCTGCACATCTGAGAGTGGAGAGGATCTAAGGTTCCATCCTAATCCAACCCTCACAGCCAAAGAGCCATATTCCTCTATTTCTCTGGTATTGATTAGGAAGAAGACAGCCTCATCTGACTTCCCCAGGTGAATCCCAGCTCTACCACTGAATTGTGCAAGTTAGTCTCTCCTGCAAAATGGAAATGAAAATAAATCCTTGGGTGTTTATTCTAAATGAGATCATATTTGGTAAGCACCTCTTGCAATGCTTGGCATAGAGTAAACACCTGAGAAATGTTAGCATTTATTTCCTTTTTATTTTCCATGACCTTTAAACTCAACACCGAGAAACTGCAGAGATTACATGGGCCTGAACATAATTGAAGGCATTATCCCTTTCTTGTAGAACTCGAGATGCAATCATTATTTATAGGATAATGTTCAGATATTATGGCAGCATTTAATTTTAATTGATCTACGGACATGAATAAATGAAGTTTGACAATAAAAGCAGTTTGAACTTAACTTGATGTTCTATACCTGAGCAAACTTTCAAGTCTTGGGGATTCTGAAAAACAGTGCATGCAAATAAAAGCAGCAGCAATGTCACTGACCCCATTTCTCTTGTAGCACTTACAATTTGCAAAACGTCTCCTACCTACCTCCTGGTTTCCCCAGGAGAGCAGAAAGTGATCCACTAAATGCCCAGATGTCCTCTCATTGTCTCTTGTGCCAGTTTGATTCACAATTCCTTTTTGAATACAGATGCTTCTCGACTTAAGATGGGGTTACACCCCAATAAATCCATCATAAGTTGAAAATATCATGTCAAAAATGCATTTAATACAACTAACCTACTGAATATCACAGCCTAGCCTAGCCTATGTAAATGTGCTTAGAACACTTACATTAACCTACAGTCGGGCAAAACCATCTTACACAAGGCCTATTTAATAAAATGTTGAATAAATATCTCATGTAATGTATTAAATACTGTACTCAAAGAGAGAAAGAGTATGGTTGTATGGTACTCCAAATACAGTGTGTACTGAATTTGTGTTGCTTTCACACCATCCTAAAGTCGAAAAATCATAAGTTGAACCATTGTAATTCCCAGGGACCATTTGTATAGCTACTAACAATCATTTACATACTAAATTGGAGGACTTCTCCTCCTCTCTTTATGATTTCTGGTGCTTCTCCTCCCTATCGTGGTCCCTATAGTGGCCCCAGAGTATTCTATCAACCTCTGGGTCGAGTCACTACAGATGTAAGGTGTGTAGTCTCTGGGGTCTCTCTGCTTAGATCTAAATCCTGGTCCAGATTCCTGCAGCCATGCAACCTAGTGCAAGCTATGGTATCAACCTCTGTGTGCCTCAATTTTATCATCTGTAAAAAGGAGCAGTATTAGCATATATACCTTGTTGTGACATTATTTCAGGGTTGACAGGAACTTTGAATTAGAAAAGATGTGTAAGGACAGTGCTCAAATGATAGTGCTTACTCTTTTCTCCACTTATATTCTATCATGGTCTAGAACAGGTGTTCTGAGAACACAGTAGATTCTCAAAAGAATAGTCACTGATTCTTTCTTCCATGATGCTGAAGGGTCTAGGTAGATGTCTAAAGCAGGATTTCACATATTCTCTAGAAATGTCTCAAGACGAACAAAGGGGAAAGAAGTAAATTCTTAGAAAGAAAAAAAGCAAAACAAGGCAGTGTTCATCCCTACTCCTTTCTTTAAGATGGTCAGGTTCAAAACTGCCATGCAAGATTGGGGAGCCAGAAAGTACCATTCAAATTATTTCTTATTTTATTTCAAGTCAACCTGAGGTAAAAAATGTTTTTACACAAAGCATAGTAATTTATGCAGCAACCACTACATAATGAGCAGGTTCAATAACAGATAATTATATGGAAAGTACTTAAATACTAACTATGTACTTTTAAAATGTTGCAAAAGTAGGTTCATAATTAAATTATAATTACAAGTAAAAATCGAGACAATGATTATTCCCTGAGAAATTTGCACATTTTTATTTCCAGGGTTGTGTGCAGCTCCTCTCACACTCTGATTCATTTCTTTTGTTGGTAGCTCCACTCTGATGTGATCCATTTTGCATGATGGATTTTAAATTTAAAATTAACTAAAATTATCTTTCAGATTACTAATTACCATATACAATGATTTCAATAGAATATTCGGTTGCCATTAAAAAGTAGTTTCTGTACATATAAGTTTGAAATTGTGGAAGATTTGTAGCATAAAAAAAGGAGCATTGGCTGATTATCTAATTGAAATTAAGCTATTGGTAGAAATTGAGAAAGTTTTAAACCAAGTTATGAATTACTTATGAGGAAAGATACACATAAACATGAATGTGGCAAAGCTCCAAAACTTTATATCAATCATAACTTCTCTAGTTACAAGTGAAATAAGCACATGTGAATTGTCTAAAGGAAAGAGAGATATTTACTGGTTCNATGGTCAGGTTCAAAACTGCCATGCAAGATTGGGGAGCCAGAAAGTACCATTCAAATTATTTCTTATTTTATTTCAAGTCAACCTGAGGTAAAAAATGTTTTTACACAAAGCATAGTAATTTATGCAGCAACCACTACATAATGAGCAGGTTCAATAACAGATAATTATATGGAAAGTACTTAAATACTAACTATGTACTTTTAAAATGTTGCAAAAGTAGGTTCATAATTAAATTATAATTACAAGTAAAAATCGAGACAATGATTATTCCCTGAGAAATTTGCACATTTTTATTTCCAGGGTTGTGTGCAGCTCCTCTCACACTCTGATTCATTTCTTTTGTTGGTAGCTCCACTCTGATGTGATCCATTTTGCATGATGGATTTTAAATTTAAAATTAACTAAAATTATCTTTCAGATTACTAATTACCATATACAATGATTTCAATAGAATATTCGGTTGCCATTAAAAAGTAGTTTCTGTACATATAAGTTTGAAATTGTGGAAGATTTGTAGCATAAAAAAAGGAGCATTGGCTGATTATCTAATTGAAATTAAGCTATTGGTAGAAATTGAGAAAGTTTTAAACCAAGTTATGAATTACTTATGAGGAAAGATACACATAAACATGAATGTGGCAAAGCTCCAAAACTTTATATCAATCATAACTTCTCTGATGGTCAGGTTCAAAACTGCCATGCAAGATTGGGGAGCCAGAAAGTACCATTCAAATTATTGGTCTTATTTTATTTCAAGTCAACCTGAGGTAAAAAAAAATGTTTTTACACAAAGCAGAGTAATTTATGCAGCAACCACTACACATAATGAGCAGGTTCAATAACAGATAACTATATGGAAAGTACTTAAATACTAACTATGTACTTTTAAAATGTTGCAAAAGTAGGTTCATAATTAAATTATAATTACAAGTAAAAATCGAGACAATGATTATTCCCTGAGAAATTTGCACATTTTTATTTCCAGGGTTGTGTGCAGCTCCTCTCACACTCTGATTCATTTCTTTTGTTGGTAGCTCCACTCTGATCTGATTCGTTTTGCATGATGGATTTTAAATTTAAAATTAACTAAAATTATCTTTCAGATTACTAATTACCCTATACAATGATTTCAATAGAATATTCGGTTGCCATTAAAAAGTAGTTTCTGTACATATAAGTTTGAAATTGTGGAAGATTTGTAGCATAAAAAAAGGAGCATTGGCTGATTATCTAATTGAAATTAAGCTATTGGTAGAAATTGAGAAAGTTTTAAACCAAGTTATGAATTACTTATGGGGAAAGATACACATAAACATGAATGTGGCAAAGCTACAAAACTTTATATCAATCATAACTTCTCCAGTTACAAGTGAAATAAGCACATGTGAATTGTCTAAAGGAAAGAGAGATATTTACTGGTTCATAAATCTAAAAAAAAAAAAAAAAAAAAAAAAAAAAAAAAAAAAAAGTTTAGGTGTAGTCTAACTTCAGGTTTGGCTGGATCCAGAGTTTGAAATAATGCCATTCAGGTTTAACGTTTTGCTTTCTCCAGCCCCCAACCCTGTTTTTCTCTGCGGTCACTTTTTTTCTCAGACAAGCACTCTCCACATGGTAGAAAAACATCTGCCAGAGTACCAGACTCATGTCCTCTAAGCTGAGGAAGCCCAGTGGAAGATGAGTGATTTTTTTCAAGAGCTTCAGCAAAAGTCTCAGGTTTGAATCTCACTGGTTTGAAGAAAGTAAGTTACTTTCTCTGAACCAATCTCTGTGGTAACCAGAGCAATGCTGTGCTCTATTGGCCAACAGTTACAAGCCCACCTCCTCTTCAGCTAGGGTGGAGTCATGTACTAAGGCATACAGAGAGAGATTTCAAAGGAAAATTGAGCTATTGCTTCTAGAAGAAATAGAAAGAGATGCCTGGTTCCCAAAAGGTCCCTGATGAACAATGACCTGACCGATCCTCGTTCCCATTCCCTGCTCCTTCTTCTCTGCATCTTAATTAAATAAAAGAGTTTCCATCTCTGCTCAGCTATGCCTTACCCTGGAATGAGTCCTCTTGTCACTTAATCAAATCTATGTGTTTCAATCAACATCTGCTTTAAAAACTGGGCCAGAGAAAAAAATTTTATATGCAGAACACAGATTTGATCATATTATCATCTCTCCATCACCATGTCTAATTCTAATTCTTTGTTGTGATAATATTAAAACATACAGAAAGAAGAGGAAATAATACAATGAGTTGCCATAAATCTATTACCCAGCTCCAAAAATATAATCATTTGTCCAATTTATTTTATCTATGACCTTCATTCTCTGCACTTTTTTTACCAGAGAATTTGAAAGCAAATCCCCAATGTCATGTTATTTCTGTCATTATACTTTAATATGAATCTCTCATAAGAAATTTATAAGAGCATAACCACCAAGTCATTTTTACACCTATTGGTATTAATAATGTCTTAACATCATTATGAGTACATATACGTATTTCCACTTGATTGATTCAAAGATATCTTTCTACAGTTGGATTGTTTGAATAACAAAGTCTATGTATTGCATATAGTTTTAGGGTGTTTAAGGATCTTTGATTCTATAAAAATGTCCACCCTACTTTCTGATTTTCTGGTCATTGCTTTGTTAGACAACCAGACCATGTCATCTGTCCTGTACAATGTCCCACATTCTGGATTTGGCTGGTTGTACCTTTGTAGTGACATTTAGCCTGTTCATCTCTCTTATTTCCTGAAGCCTGGTAGTTTAATCTAGAGGCTTGATTAGATATGAGTTCAGCTATCTTGTTCGTTTGTATTTACTTGACCCTGTTTAAATGCCTTCCCCCTGCTCTCTACAGTTAACACAAATCCCTGCTCCCTGTGTTCTGCCTCCCTCCCATTAACCTTTTCTCCCTTTCCTGATATCTCCAGCATTCTTTTATTTCTTCTCTCATCAGGCTCCTGACTAGCTCAGATACTTTTTCCCCACTGAGAAGCATCTTCCTTTCTCTTCTGGCCCAGCTAACTCCACACCTCCTTAAGGAAACCATCTCCAACTTCCTCCTGACCAGGTTGAATCTCTCCACTAAATGCTTCCACAGCTATTCTCTTCCGCAGCCTTTTACTGTTGCAATTTTCCATCTATTCATGTGATTTTTAAAAGTGTCTGTCTTTCCCAGGATACCATAAGCTTCATAAAGAAAGCCATGGTGTTTGACACATAAGTGCTTGTTGAAAGTATGAATTCATTGAAAAAATAAAAAACATACACACAAAAAATACATACATAACTTCCCTAGTTTAGTCTAATCTCTTTCCTTAAGCCTCACCAATGTGTTCTTTTTATCTTTCTTTGACAGTAAAACAGCTACCAGTTATTTTTGCCAGCTTCATGCCATGTGCCCCGATAGCCCATATAGTATCCTATTTGTAAGCCTTACAGTTGTACTACAGAGTAGATGTTAATGTCCCATTTTATAGATGAGGCAACAAAGCTCAGAGAGGTTAACTTACCCAACCTCACCAAGCGACCATTATCCTTCATCCTTTTAACAAGCCTGTAAGATGGTGTTTTGATCCTCATTTTAAAGATAAGGTGACCAACCATCCTACTTGGCCTCCCTGCCACCAACCTGGGACTGAGATGGTTCCCAGGAACTGGCACTGTCAGTGGTGAACTTAGGAGAGACAAGTCAGTCACTCTATTTACAGATGAAACTCAAGATTACTTGGTTAATTAATGGTGGTCCTGGGGTCCTATCCCCCGTCTCTCAATTTCTAAAGCCCACACCCTCTACAATGCCACACCATGATAGCTAATTGTTAGTTTATAATTATAAAAATGGGGACTCCAAGACTTAAACTCTTGACCACACCCTAATTAGACATTAACTCTTTTATTCCAAAGAGAAGAACTACAAGTGGGAAAATTTCCCAAATTTTTATGTCGGAGTCTAAAGGATTTCGACTTTCATCGAAAGAAACATATTCTTTCATGTGATTCTGAACCCCTCTTCTTTAAGACCAATAGCATGACATCCTGCCATATTCTCAGAAGATATCAAATATTGAAAATACAGATTTGTCATACTAAATTATCAAACTCAAATATAATTAACCAAAATCATGGTACCAATTACCTTCAACTGCTTCCTCTGCATCTTGAGGGAATATAAAATGACTCGAGCAAATTTGCTTGTGATAACTAACTAATCTGTTCATATGTTTTCAGTTTTATGCTAACTATAATGCACCTACTACATGCCTTAGACCAAATAGTAACAGCAGCATTAATGAGAGGATAATTCCTGCAATTTGGAAAAGATTGTACAAGCAAGTCAGAATGCCTGCTAAATCTCTGCTAACATTCAAACACACTTCATCAGACTTATCAAAACAGCAAATCAAGCTACCACTTAAAAAATAGCTCAGATCAAACAGTTGTATTCATCAGAATATTCATTCACTTTGAAGAAGAACACTCAGTGAAATGGCTTTTAATCAGTTCTAGGACACTCTAACCTCGGGGGTTCTGGGCAAGTGATGTCTTTATTATGCTTCCGTGAGATCACTGAGTTTCCCAATTGAATTTGAAATCCATTTACCATATGAGGCCTGTCTAAAGGTCAAATGCCATGGAATGTCCTCGACCAAGAACAATTATCAAACTTGGTTCTTTCTTCCTTACCTCTTTTATCAAGGAGAATCATTGGTTTGCACTAAGAAATATGATTAGACTTTATTTAAATCATTTGGGCATCTCGGGAGGAAAAATTCCATGTGCTTAGAATTTCATAAGAACGAGTGACCTGCACATTTAGAGTTCATGACAAGGGACCAGGCCAACTAATGTTTTTATGAGCAGATATATTAAATAGGCTTATAAAGAATACTTACAGTGATCATAAAAAAATTAGTTTATATTTATTAAACATTTAAATTAGTAATTTTTTTTAAAAAAAAGCTATATGCCAGGCACTGAACTAAGCAGTTTATCTGCATGTTCTTACTCAGTCCTCAAATAAAAGGGAGATGAAGACTATTATTATCCCCATTTAACAAACTAGACCACAGGTCAGCAAACCACAGCCATGATCCAAATTCAGCCTAAACTTGTTTTTTAAATAAAGCTTTATCATAACACAGCCATGCTCATTCCCTATGTATTCTCTGTGGCTGCTTGCCCAGAATAATGTCAGAGTTGAGTAGTTAAGACAGACACTGGCAAGGTCACAAAGCCTTAACTAAATATTTATTACCTGGCCCTTTACAGAAAAGTTTGCCAACCCCTAGACTAGACATATGAGGCTCAGAAAAGAAGACGTAAATGTCTAATTACAAACTAGTCTCAGTTCTATAAAGGAAATAAAAAGAGACAATTATGAGAAATTATTGAGACACCAGTAACATCGCTTGATTAATATAGAGATATGTATTTGTAAAACCAGTGAGGGCATTCCCCAAAAGGGAAACTTCAAAAGAGTTTTTCTCCTACTTTGCCCCTTCCCTTCCTACCCCCCCCATCCCCACC
>NW_007726616.1:215185-215752 GCF_000696425.1 Galeopterus variegatus
TCCTACTTTGCCCCTTCCCTTCCTACCCCCCCCATCCCCACCCCCCAACAGCATCAGGAGAGCTTCATCCACACAAATTTGTCTGAACTCGCTGGCACATTTCCTAACTTCTCACCATGCTTTCTCATCAGCTCTGGGTCTGTGACTTGGTGATTTACTCTCAGATTCACATGACTTCTCCAGCTTGGCATCCTTTCTGCCATTGACTCAGTACTTCATCTCAGCAAGACCGTGACTCCAGTTTCAGTCTGTGCCCTAGGTTCTGGCCACCAGCCAGAAAGCACTCTCATTCCTAACCTTGGCCTGCCCTTGCTTCTCTCTCACTATCTTGGTGCTGACAGCTCAGACAGTCACCATCATGCCATGAGGGCCAACATCAAACATCAATTACATGCATGCATTGTTAAGTGTAAAAAGAAGTTTAAGTTTCGTAAGTTAATGCATGAGTTTATTCTACTTGTAAATGTTCAAACATTGCAGATGAGGCTAAATCACTTTAACCATCATTTCTTGACCATCCCATAGGAAGACATCAATAACACCCAACAGATTGGTAAAAGAAATTAA
>NW_007726616.1:216416-231832 GCF_000696425.1 Galeopterus variegatus
TAGGAAATGAGACTCTGAGAGAGTAAGTTTTTCAGAACAACAATAGGAGATATTAGTAGATCTGAAATCAAGGAGGCAACTCTTAGTAAAAATGAAGTGAGACAACATGGGTCAGAATGCCCAGAAGAGCTTTGGGACATCATAGAAAATCCATAAATATTTATGGATCACATCTGGATCAAATTCCACTTTTCTAATATCCACATTGTTTCTTTGCTGTGATTATGAGAACTCCATGCAAATATCACCTTTTTAATTAGCTTTAAAACTTACTTTTATTTCTGGCTTTATCTACAAAGGGCAGGACTTCAGTGGTATCCACATTTATATAAAAGGTGTGTGGTCAACACACTATCTCCTTTCCAGAGAGTTCACTGGTGAAGCTTTGATTCCAACCTTTTTGCCATTTTGCTTTTGTGTTTTAAAACATTCAAACGACCCAGTGTATGCAAAAATGGGCAAGGCACCTCTCCAGGCAGAGATACACACCCTGGGGTGACTGAAGGGACATGCAAATGGAGCCTATATGAAGGGGTATCAGGCTGGGTTTCAGCACCACCTGTCCTAGCGTACTGTGCCTGAGGGTACCAGCCAGTTACTCTGCACTGCTTGCCAACTTCCTGCTGGCTGAGGGCCTCATATGCCCAGCAGGGCCTTCGCCAATTGACTAAGCCTTCAAGTCTACCATGTCAATTTTAGCCCACGTAGATGCCTGTACATTATGGCCCTTCTATGTGTACTCTACTACACATAAGGAAACTGGGAGTTAGCTAAGATACAGAGTCTAGCCATGTATAGTAACATTGAAACTCAGTGTTTGCACGTGATTCAATGACAAGCCAACCTATTTGAGACGTACTGTAACTTTACAGACATTATACTCTTGTTATCTTTCAAACTTCCTCCTTCAGCCTTCTGCTTAAAACCTTCAAAACTTATTGTTTGGGGATTACACACCCTTCTCTTGCCCCAATTTTTTTCCCTCCTTAGTTTTCTCCTAACATACAGGTTATTGACCTCATAAATAATTTCTTTACAGAAGCCCTAAATATCCACCATACATCTCGAAACAAAATGTCTTTCTTTTTCACCATTGATATACTAGGAAAGGAGAAAATAATTGGGCTCAAATAATTCTGGAATAAAAATCTAGTTTCTACCTTCTTATTTTTATATCAGTTCAATGATTACACAAGTTTCAAAAAGTCAGAGAACACGGTCTAAAAATTGACTGTGAGAAAGCTATATTGCTGGGTATCAGAAAATTAGTTTTGCTGTTGGGAATGCCAAACAGAAGTCCTGATTTTGAAGGATTCACAGCCAGAAAATACTAGGAATGCCTGTTTTCCGGAAGAAATATCACACATAGAATATTCAGGTACAGGTTCCAATGAATAATAGGCTCTGAGTTTCTGAACATTTCCAGAACGGTGGTCATTGGCTCCCATGGGTATTTTCTGTAAAGTGGAATCATGTCATGTATTTGAACTAAATTATAGCTAATCTGAGAATCTAACAACCACTTATACTCTCCCACCCCAACATCTACCAAGGTCTCCCAATTTCTATTACATACACACCTACCTGTATTAAGGTTATGAATGCCTAGCATTTAAGGGAACATAAACAAATTCCGAAGGCTAGAGAACTCCCTTTTTATTTCTTCTTATATCATAGAATACTGCATATAGAAACATTGGATACTTAAAACAATCCAGGGGACTTTCAAGGATAATTCTGATACCATGGGATTTTTTGCCATTTGTGCTTACTGGCTTCAGAACCTAACCCCTGTGTAAGGGGAAACACCACCATACCTGTCCTGACAATGTGCTCCCTTGCTGCCCAAATCATTTGCTCATGAGACTGTAGAGTCAGTGATAGCAGGGTGGCACTGTGTCCCCAACAGCTACCACAGTGCCTGGTGCTCTATAAATATTTATTCAATGAAAGAGCAAATATACTAGAAATAAAAAATGAGTGCTTTGGCCTAAGAGCTCAAATGCAAAAACAACATGGATCAACCTAATACCTGTTAGTAAGTCAACAGCTGAATAAACTGTGACATGTTCATACTGTGGAATGCTAAGTAGCTATTTCAAGAAATGAGAGGTATATAATAGCTCTATATAATAATAGTCTTTGGAGAAGTAATAATTCATGTATACATACATATTAGGACTTCTCCAAGGTCTATTACTGAGTGAAAAAAAAAGCTTCAGGACAACATAAAAGGTATGATATCATGTGTATAAACAATTTTTTAAATTTACATAATTTCTATGGATATGCATATGCACACAAACAGATGATGTCCAGAATTATATTTATAACAGAAATTACCTCTAAGGAGGGACAGAGTGGGTCAAATGAGGCTTTAGCCTATGTATAATATTTTATTTGTTATAGGGGGATTATGTATCTTTCTTATGCAATTAAAATCACTTGTTAAAGAGTTGAATAGATGATGATCATAGGCCTATCTCATTCAGCTCCACTATCAGCAGCCTTCTTATCAGAAAGCAAAGGCAAAGCTGCCTCATAAAGAGCCCCGCTCTCTATGCTCAGCCTCCTAAGAGTCTCTCCAAGTCCTTCCTCCTGGTCGCTCATTCTTCTCAAGCCTCATGCCAGCCTCCCATCTCTCCACTTCCCTGCCCACTCTGTTCCCACTCCCAGGATCCCAGAACCCAACCCTGGTATAGCTCCTGGAAGCCGCTAATCCAAGAACAGTGCGATTCTAACAACATGATAAACAGTGGTGAGATAAAAATGCAGATGATCAATGATTCACTAAAAGTAAAAAGCACTGAATTTAGTAACTAATTCTTAAATTCTCAAAGGCAGAATCCAGTCTTGTGAAAGCAGCCAAATCCACGAGTTGGCAATGTTTCTAAAATAAAACAATAATAATGGTAATACTAACAATAATCCTAGCTATCAATCTTTAAGGAATTGCTACAGTCATTTCTCCTTATTCATAGTAGCTGTGTTCTAGAAAGTTGCCACAAACACTGAATTAGCAAATACTGAACCACTGCTTCCAGGGAAAATATAAGGCTAGTCTCCTGAGAGCCTCTGGTTGCAATATTTTCATCAGCCGATCAATACATAACTGTGTTTTATGTGTGTTTCTGCTTAAAGACACCTCATTTAATATATATTATTGGTTCCTTAACATTGAACTCACAGCCAATAGCACTGTAACTCATGCCTGAACAAAGCTTAACTAAATCACGTCACAGCTTTCTTGCACTTAAGAACACTAGATAGGAGTTCTAGGCTATGCTTGGGGGAATTTCAATTGGAATCACCAACAAAATGGTCGAAAATCACCAACAAAAAGCACAAAATGCAAAAACCTTGGCACTAGACAGTGAAATGCATCCTTGTTTAAAGTACAAGCACTGAAACAAGAAGGCAAAATATTCCTTTTCTGACCTCAGCTGGGGAACGTGAATTCCAGGCCAACTCATCTTTCATCATTCTGCTAATGTCTGTGAGTGACTGTGGAAGTGTCTTTTGCATTGACTTTGGGGTTACCAATAAGTTTTATCAAGTAGGCAAATTTGCAAATACAGAATCCACAAATAATGAGGATCAACCATATATACTCAACACCTGACTACACTCTTGACTTTTTTTTTTTTTTTTAGTCCTTGTATTAACCTTTTGGAGTAGACACTTATTATTCTCAATTCACAAAAGAAGGTAAAAGCTTAAAGAGGTTATGTGGTTTGACAAATGTCACAGAGCTGGGAAACTATGGATCTGGGAGTCACACCTGGGCCCCTGTGACTCTGGAGCCTGTGCCTGAACCCCTGATCAGCCAACCATCTGGCTGACTTGAGTCTAAATGTAGGTACCCCAGGTCTGCACACGATGATATGACCACATATGCAAAATCAAACAAAACCACCATATTGCCATCATCAGAGTGTAGACTCTTCATATTCAAATCATCTTTTACTATAAAAACTGCAGTCTAGGAGGAGTGGGAACAATAACTCTCATTGCATTGGACCAAACCTAGACTACACCACATTTTTACAAAATAGAAGTTAGAAGTCAGTGGGACGTTATGACTTCATCTCACTCCAGACCCAAGATGTCCTTCCCGCCCTGAAGGCCTCTTTAAGCAGAGTGTCAGAATGATCTTATTAAGTGTGTGTGTTTGTCGCCAGATGACCTGTTTACATCATATCCCCATCGGTGCCTTCTGGTGTCTTGAGACTGTAGGTGGTTCCTGTCACTTCACATAAAGGGCTTTTCAAATGACATACATAATTGGAGGAGGGAAGGGAGATGCAGATCACATGGGCTGAGATTTTCTGAAAAGGAAAGTGAACCCTGGCCTCATTTATATCTTCAATCCCCCCAAACCTTTTGTTTATAATTTTGATTCTTCTCGCCAATGTTATGAGTCTCAGTTTACTCTGAATTTTTCCTATCCTTTTTCAATATTAACCATCCAAGTACAGTTCATATAAAGATAAGCAACTATTTGTTTTAAAAAAATAGTTATTGATCACCCACTATGCGCAAAGTTCTGAGTTTGTTGTGAAGAACTCAAATTTAAAAAAAAAAAAAAACCCTATGATTGTGCTTAAGCAAAAAAGAGCACATTGAACATCTATGTATTTGCACATATCTTGATAACAAGTTTCACGGAGTGATAAAAACCGTGTATGTGCTGGGTGGGCACTTCAGTTGGGGGTTGTTTTTTCAGAATAAGCATCTGGGCTTAGAGGATAACAAGCGTGGGTCCCATTTCCAGGCTGACCACTCACAAGCTCTGTGATCTTATGTGACATACTCACCCTCCCCGATCCTCAGTTTCCTTGACTATGTAGTAGGAGATGATGAATTACTTCAGTACATTGTTTTTCAGTAAATGAGCTAAGTATAGAAAATACTGTCATCATCATCATCACTGCACACAGAAACAGGTGGTATTAAAACAGGGGTAGGATTTCATATACACAAAATGATAGAGCATATACTTCTAGGGATGGAAGTGCCAAAATCTACTGAGTAATTTTCTAGTTATTTCCATGCATTATGTCACTTAATCTTTACAACAGCTCTCTGAGATCATTTCTATTAGCATTCACATTTCATAGATAAAGAAACCAAGTCACAGAGAAGTTGACTAGCATACCCAGGGTTAACTAGCAAATCAGTAACTGGCAAAGCAGGCTTTAAATCCATGCAACTTTACTCAAGAGCCTTTGCTCTTTAACCACCACCCTCATATCTTCCCATCCCTAGGAAGGAGCATAAGCTAAGACAGGAACACCCAGGGGGGCTGTTCAGGGTGACGGCTGGATGCTCAAAGGCATCGTGTTGAGTCATATTGGAGGAGATGGTTTGAAAGATAGATTGGGGAAGAATCAAAGATTAAGCTAAGGTGTTTGGATGTTGTTTATTAGCAAGGTGGAACCACTGAAGGCTTATGAGTTAGGTGGTGTTATAAATTCTGTGCCTCGATAAGATTAATCTGGTACAATGGATTGGAGAAGAGAGAGAAAAAAAGACCATTTTGAAGTTCTCTATTAAAACAGCCCAAGCATGACGTGATAAGGGCTTGAACATGCCAGTAGAAGAAATGAAAGTATGAGCTTGAGATTGCTTAAAAAGAACACCTCTCTTCCCCACTTTGCAGGTTCAGCCTTTATGTTGAAAGTCTGTATTTTTCCTTCAAAGGCAAGCAAAGCCCTTCCCTCCCTCTTTTGGAATTTTTTCCATTCTAAATCCCTTCTTTATCCACACTTTGTTGTGTTTAGCATTAAGCTGTGGTACAGTCATATATTATGATGCCTGAAAAATACTCACAATGGCTCCAGAGCAGAAGTAAGTTGGTAATTCAGAGCAGGGAGCATTAAGGTTAATTACCTAATAATTTACTATAGTGAGTGCATCTGTGGACATTTTGATTTTCACTAATTGTGGTACTGAACAAAGTAAACAACGCTTTGCTTATATTCCAACTGTGAGAAATATGTCCAGGGGAAACTTCCCTGTGATTTATAAGCTTTACCCTGGAGCTCAAGACCACTCGATGGGAAGTTGGAAAGACCAATGGTTTTGTAGACTCCATGGATTGGTTTAGTAAAGATTTCCCTTAATATGACTGTGAGCCTACCAGCTTTACTGCATCGCTGAGTGCACCGTTCAGAGAAAGGAAGCATGAGCAATGCTAATGTGATTTGATGAGTCCTGGAGCTCTTTCTGTCGACACACAGCATCCTCTGTGTTTGGGGGGAAATCGAGGATCTGGGTAGGGTGAGAACACTTGAACAGATTAACACAGAATGGTTGAGAGTGCAGTCAAGTCCAGACTCAAAGCCCAGCCCCTCCAATTACTAGCTGGATGGCCTTGAGCAAGCAAGTTAATCATTCAAAACATCCACTTCTTCATCTAACCAGAGATGATGGTACTACTTCATGAAAGTATCATGAGAACTATATCTGTCACTTAATTTATATGGGCCATCTGAGATTTTTTTGCCAACCAAATGTTATTCCCACTTCCCCTCATTTTCTCTTACAGAATTGCCTTTTCTTCTCTCAGGCCAAGTGGGGACTGACTCTCCATCTCTGGCTTCAAGGATGGGCATTTAACCCAGGTGTGGCCAACCAAAGCAACTCATCTCCTGGCCACAGTGATCAGTTTAAGGATGGACACATTACCCAAGCTAGGACAATCAGGCTAAATAAGGCCCAACTCAAGTTATTTTATGTTACCTTTTGGAGAAAGAGGGATGCTCAGTTTAAGTTACTAAAAGAGGCTGGCTGGTTAGCTCAGTTAGTTAAAGTGTGGCCTTATAACACCAAGGTCAAGGGTTCAGTTCCCCATACTGGACAACCACCAAAAAATAAAATAAAGTTACTAAAAGAATAGGATGTCGGGTCATAGCAGATGGCAGCCATACCACCATCACAAGAAGAGAACCTGATTGAGAAGGTGGCCAAGACCAAAAACCTGAAAGAAATAACATTGGATCCTTATGACATGGTTTCAGTTCCTGGGTGCAGCCGTGCCTTAACCTAGAGGTACTAAAACTTTTTGTTTCATGAACCAATAAGTTACCTTTTGTGCTCAGACCATGTAGGTATGTCTTTTGAAACTTCAACCAAAAGGGATTAGTACTTTAAGAAAAGCTTTAGCATAGTTTGTGATGCTAACAAAAGGCACTTAATATATACTATTTGTTATTATTATTATCATCATTATCATTAAAGACTCCAATCCTCACTCTTATTATCAAGCCGTGTTTATTTCCCAAATTACCTGAGGTCCTTGAAAAGGAGACTCGTTTCCTAGTTTCTGTTGTGGTTCAAAAGAAAGCAAATGTTCCTGATTTAGATCATCTCTTTAAAACTAACAGAAAGGCCCAGAGATGTTTCAAGCAGTAGCAATTCTGACAGGAGCAGAGAGAAAAAAAGAACCAAAAGACTGTGGGCTTTGGTCAGATGCCTGGGAATCTGAAAGACATTCTGTACAGATTATGTGCTTAGCCATTTCTGGTACAGATTCTAATCTCCATGAATACAGATACTTTGTTCATTCAGCCCAAGCAGTATAAAGCTTTGCATACTTGCCACTGATTACCTTTCAAATTTTATTCATGTTGTTGGATCCCTGCAATAACCTATGAGTCATGTGCTTTCTGACCAAGGTAATATTCAGAGCCCCACTTTCTAGATGAGGAAGCCAAAGTTATAAAAGATTAAGTGACATGACAAAGTCCCATGCCCCTTTGGAGAAGAGCAGGATTCTGAAACCAGAATCCAGGGAGCATGACTGCCAAGTCCTTCTGAGATAGGAGGTGCTCAGGTTCCATGAGTTCAGGTTTCAGGACACACCTCTGGTTTCAAGACACTCCCCAGGGTCTCAGATCTCTCCTTTACACTCTTCCCTAGAGAAGAGTTCCTGTTGCTCCTTAGACCTATTTTTGGCAGCAACGTGGGGAAACTGAGACCTCAGGGAGCTGATTTATGCAAATGCAGTGGTTGGGCATGCTCAGTAGAAAGAGGTTATATAAACCTAACAGCCAAGCATGCTCAGTAAAGTGCAGTTTATTCTTCAAATGATTTTCCACTAGAAGTGCTGAAGAGCACATAATATTCTTGAATGCATCTAGTGCATGTGATAGGATATGACCAATGAACATGCCCTAAAATGAGACCAACTGAGCATGTGCAAGACTATGTTATATAACAGGGAACCATCCTATTAAATATTCATTAGATAGCATGAATATGTACTAGGCAGTGAAACTATAAAGTGGAATATCCTGTAGGAGACCAGGTTGTTGCTCAGTTTCCTGGGGCCCACCTACACTTTGCCGGCTGAGATGTATATCAAACTTACTTTTCTTTTGTATCAAACCTACTTTCAGCAAGTGGCTGCTCACTCTTTTAAGCCAGCCTGCACTCTGTACTAAATTTTAAGTGTGTATTTCTCACTTTTGTGTTAAAATTGTTGTGGGCCCTGCTTAGTCCCTGGAGCTAGGCCACACTTTCTCTGTGAAATTTGTATCTCTTATCTGTTACATTTTATCTTCTACTGTAGCTCCGCTCTTGAATTTTTTCCTGTGGCAGAGTCAAGAAACTGGTAAGAAGACAGGACGGGTTGAGGCCAGCTATTGGGCCTCTCCAGACCCTCTCCACTGGCATCACTTCCTACTCCATAACTATAGATGGCTGTCACAGGACCACATGCGGAGGCAGCATGGCACAGCAGGTCAATTCCCAGCACCTGGCTATGAGCACCGCTCCACCATTTGCTCATTCTTTCCCCTTGAAACAACTATGGAACCTTCCAGAACTTCTGATTCCTCCACTCTAACATCAGCATGATAACAGGCTCCACCTCACAGGTTGCTGAAGGATTGAATGAGATGATGGACACAAGCACATCCAACATGGAGTCCAACACAAAGACAGAGTCTGGCATATGCACAAATTAAACTCTTCTGAGAAAGAAAACATTGACTGGCAAGTTCTTTGGGGAAGCTCACATGGAGCACAAGAGAGACATCAAGGATGTTCCAGGCAGCCTGCCTGCATTAGCAAAAGATCAGGAACAACTAAAGATCCAGCAATAAGGGAAGGGCAGTGTAAAGCCTATCTCCACAGTGTAGAATGCTGCCTAACAATTTGAAAAGAATCAATCTGTGCAACTCAATATACCCCAACACAGCAAGATCTATAAGACATATTTTTCAGCAGAAAAAAAAAGTGATGATATATGTAAAAGAATAAAACAATATATATTTCCATAGGATATGCATATCTCTTTCCAAGGAATACATGTAAATGTCTTTTTAAAAAAGTCTCATAAGGACGCACACAAAACCCATAATGTAAGTACTGAATTGAATGTGGAGGTCAAAAAAGAAGCTAGCCATATCTGCTAAGTTTTAATGTTTAACAATGAAACTTTGATCATGAATTAGTTATACAACTAAAAATTAACAATAAGGAAACATTCAAGGCAGTTGAAAGTAACCTCAGACCGCTTCAAGCTAAAAGTAGCCTGTTTGTTTTGCACAGTGCTAAAATAAACAGGAATAAATAGAGAAAAAGACACATTCAACCACTTTCCAAGATGTAAAATAAAGGGGTGAGAAACAAGCTAATTGCCTGAATCTTTTTTTACTACTTTAGTTTTTTATCTTTTAACTGGCCGTGTCCCATATACACAGTGCAATTACCTCTCCTCAAAATATCATCACTCGGTTGAATGATCTTGCCACATGAAAGACAGGTTTGGCACAATTGTTGCATATTGTTGGGAAATTATCATCAACTTTCTTTTCTATTCAAAAAAAATTTCACAATGACACTGATGAGTTCTGTTGTTTTCATCTAATACCTTAACCCAGTTTAAATCCACAGTCTGCATAAAATCCTTGAAGTGTGACCTTAATGGTGGAAATATCCTATAGGCGACAGAGCACTGAATCCAAAATAAAGTTCTGTCATCAACTTTCTTTTCTATTCAAAAAAAATTTCACAATGACACTGATGAGTTCTGTTGTTTTCATCTAATACCCAGTTTAAATCCACAGTCTGCATAAAATCCTTGAACTGTGACCTTAATGGTGGAAATATCCTATAGGCGACAGAGCACTGAATCCAAAATAAAGTTCTTCTGGACTCACACTGTGTGGACAATGGGACCACCCACCCAACATGCTCTTGGCAGCCTCCGTCCCACAAGGTCTGCCTCTTGCCCCCTGCTGTGAATCAGAGGAGGCTTCAACTCTCATGAACCCTATATTCGGAGCTCAGAAGTTAATGAAACAGTTTGCATTTATGTAAGTGGCTTCAAACACACATAGGAATTTACTCTATCCCCTTTGCTGACGTTGCCCATTCTCATGGCTTTAGATTCCCTCTTTTAGCTACATGAATTTATTTCTTCAGTCTGGATCTCTTTTTCTGAACCCTAGATTTATATAACCAACTGCCCCTGCAACATCACTACTTTAATGACTCATAAGTATCTCAAACTGTTAATGCATCTAAATGAAACCTATGATCTTTCTCTCCCAAATCTCTTTCTCCAGTTTCCCTCCATCTCAGTAAATGACACCAACATCCAAAGGCATCAACGTGGGAGTAATTCCTGGCTCCGTAGTGTCTCCTACCAGTTCCACATACTCACAGACCCTATTGGTTTGCCTTCCAAAACTTCTCTCAAATCCATCCACTTTTCTTCATCTGCAGGGTCACCAGCCTGATAGAAGTCACCATCAACTTTCTCCTGGTCTATGGCAGTAGCTTCCTCACCGGTCTCTCCATTTCACCTTTGCCCCGCTATTTTTTTATAATGCTAATCCCTTGATTTTAATACTTGCATGGCTTTCCACTACCTTATGTCCCACTCCCCTTCTGCAGCACATTTTAATCATATGGACCTTCTGTTATTTCCTACAAAACCACCTCCTTCCTACCACATTTCCTTTCTCCTGGAATTTTGCATTCTTGACTCCTTTTCAACCTTCAGGTCTTGGCTTCAAGATCACCGCCACGGAGAGCCTTGCTTGATCACAACCACTCAACTAGGCCTTGCCTGTGGGAGCAGCCACTTTATTTCTTTCATAGCATGAATTATAAGCTTTAATCATACTATTCATGTATTTACCTGCTTGTTATCCTCTCCATGAGAGCAAGAATCTTCTCTGTCTTGTTTATGGCTACAGACTCAGTGCCAACCTCAATGCCTGACACACAGTTGAGACAAAAAATTCTTGGTAAAATAAATTAATCAGAAACATATTTACTGAGTTCTATACTGTGTGTTCGATATTTTGATAGGAGTGGAGATTACTTTGTAAAAGGCATGAAATTAAATGCCATAAGCTATCCCCTTAAAAAAGTTGTATTCTATTTGAAAATATAAAAAATCTACACAGTGAAATGATGAAACGAACAACATAAGCCACTATATTTGAGGACTAAATGAAAGTGTTAAACTGTATGCTTTTGGTCGTATTTGAGTTGACCAGATGGACTTCTGGTGGGATGGGCCAAACAAATGGTTTATTCATGAATGAAGTATAAGGGCATTCCACATGAAGATATGAACTGAGTATGGAAGCCCTAAGTTTGATGTTCTCAAAAGCCAATAAGGGCAAGGCTGGCTCCAAAATTTCAATGTGGGAAAACTGGGAGAGAGGCAATTTGTGAGACTGTACAAGAGAACTGGATTGGAGCTGTGCTTGCATGGCAAGTACACTGCTTCAACTCAGATCCTTTGCCTATTTAGGCATGTGGGACTGTTGGAAATTATAAGAGGGGCCAAATTTCACCCCAGCCACTTCTTGGTGCTATTGATGACAAAGAGACAAGAGACAGGTATAGTAACCAAACTGAAGGTGCACACTGGGGGATTGTGAAGGGAGGATTGGAGACCCAGCTACAGGAGAAGCACAGGTGAAAGTTTAAAGTAAGATGGTAACAATGAGAAGGAAAGGAAAGACACAAGACACCCTCCAGGGGGAATTCAATAAGACACAGTGACTGGATACATTTAGGAGATGCTAGAGACGAGTGAGTCAGAAATTCTCCGAGGCTGCAGGCTTGGCAGGCTGAGAGTGTATGTCAGGGAAGTCAGGAGGAGATGTAGATTTAGGGGCATAATGATGGATTTGTTTCTCCACCTGCTAAACTTGAGGTAACAGCAGGATATACAGGTGAAAATGCCCAGTAGATTACTGGAGATATAGGAACCAGTCCAAAAAGAACGCCTGGTATTTGTTAAAATGGCACTGGCTGCAAAACTCACCTGAAACATAGGCACTGCAGTACTTTGCTGAAACCTCTGAAGGTTATGAATTGTCTCAGTTCTTTGTGATGCTCTGAATTATAGATATATAACCCCAAGGTTCATGACACCTGTCTTTCTAAACAAATAGCTGTGAGTGCAAAGAATCACAGGGTCTGGAAATGTCTGGGCTGAAAATACTCCAGTTCAGCCCAGACTTTGAACATTTGCCTCTCACCTTTGTGGTTCCTATCATATCTGTGTACCACTACCAATCTTACCCTAGCAACATGGCATCTGTATATGATTATCAATTTCTCATCTGTTTGTGAATCCTTCGTGATATTTTTACCTGAATATTTTTAATTTACAAAGTAGTACAAGTAAAAAAAATAGTGTCATTTACTATAAATAGAATACAATGGTAAAAAAAGAGCTAATGTAGAAAAAGGTATTAAATTTTGCTGACTACTGGCTGTTACAGCAGACATTTGTCTTTTTTTTCTTTCTTTCTTTCTTTCTTTTTTTGTGCATATTTGACTTCTGAAAGTCCCTCTTGAGGGGGAAGTACAAATTGTAGGGCAGGGTCTAGATTTTCAAAATGTATGCTGAAGAAGGATACAAAGTTCCGCTCCCTATCTAAGTGACTTAGAATCAGATGTGGATCATAACTTTGGTATGTCTTCCATCCAGAGTAATATGGATTTAGTAAAATGTCTCAGCTTTATAAATGGAGACATTGAGTTTTGGTAAAGCAAAGTAAAAGGACTTGCACACAATCCCACAGATAGATCTAGATCAGTAGAAAAAGCATGTCCATGACCCTGTTCTGTTTTCTCCTTCTATTCCTCATCTCACTCTTTAAATACCTACACATCTCTTATTAAGAATTTCATTAAGCATGTTTCTAGCTTCTGTAAACTCGGTGCTTTAACATCTGCCCTACAAGTATATGCTGAACACCCCTTCCTCTGGGCAACCCAGTAATATGCCCCAGTCACCTTGCCTTGGCCTCCTGCCTCACTCATTGCTAACAACCCCCCTCCTTCCTTGGGGGGAGTCCCCTTCCTGGGGCATGCTTTTCACATGCATGAAGCATACACATGAAACAAATCCAGAGTCCACATCTCCAATGACGTCCCTTATCAGGTTCTCACACTCCAGGTCACTTTCTACCTCCCCTAATTATCTCAGGGCCAGGCATCAGACAACTAAGGACAGCCCATATGCCCCAGAGCCTGCTGAAATTATTTAAACTAGCAATGATAGGCCTGCTTACCCTGTGCCTGTTCCTTCCCACAGGAACCACAATAAAGGCTCTTGCCCACAGTCCCTCCCTTCCTCTGCCTCTGACCAGTCCCAGTGCTTTTCATGTTCACACCCCCCCACCCCGTGACATAGCATGTCCCCTCCACTTGGGAAGAATGAATAAAAAATTATTTTTAATGACTATTATCTCTGGATCTGTTGGCCCTAGAATACCTCGATTTTCTATTAATATACCACATTTTAAAACAATAGTCACAGGAAGCAAGCGTGTGCCTTCTACCATAATTGGAAAAATTGCAATAACCCTGAACACCACTGGGATCTATCATGATAAAATTTAATTGTTTTACTATTGTTCCATTTTCAAGGGAGATAAAGAACATTCCTCACACACCTGTGTTTTACTACTAAAGTACGTGATTTATGAGAAGGCAGCATGACTTTGGAGGAAGGCTGTGTGGTTTAAATTCAGCCTTCCCCTTTAATTAGTTGTGGTAATATGGTTAGTAACTAAACTCTCTAGACCCAATTTTCCCATCTGTAAAACATCAATACTAGTAGTACCAACATGTCTTAGTCCGTTCAGGTTGCTATAAAAATAATACCATAGATTGGGTGGCTTGTAAACAACAGAAATTTTTTTCTTGCACTTCTGGAAGGTGGTAAGTCTGAGGTCAAGCATGGGCAGATTCATTGTCTGGTGAGGGTCCACTTTCTAGTTTTCTCTGTGTCCNTCTTGTTGGATGCATAGTTTGCGAATATTTTCTCCCATTCTGGAGGTTGTCTTTTTGCTCTGTTAACTATTTCTTTTGCTGTGCAGAAGCTTTTTATTTTAATGTAATCTCATTTGTTTATTTTTTCTTTTGTTGCCTGTGCTTTTGAGGTTTTATTCATAAAGTGTTTGCCCAGTCCTACTTCCTGAAGTGTTCCTCCTATGTTTTCTTTTAGTAGTTTTATAGTGTTGGGTCTTATATATGTCTTAAGCCATTTTGAGTTGATTTTGGTATATGGCAAGAGGTACAGGTCTAGCTTCATTCTTCTACATAAGGATGTCCAGTTTTCCTAGCAACACTTATTGAAGAGGCCGTCCTTTCGCCAATGTGTGCTCCTGTGGCCCTTGTCAAATGTCACTTGGCTGTAAGTATGTGGGTTGATTTCTGGGTTTTCTATTCTGTTCCTTTGGTCTGAGTGTCTGTTTTTATGCCAGTACCATGTTGTTTTGGTTACTATAGCTTTGTAGTAAAATTTAGATTCAGGTAGTGTGATGTCTCCAGCTTTAACTTTTTTGATCAGCATTGCTTTGGCTATCTGGAGTCTTTTGTTGCTCAATATGAATGTTATCGTTGTTTTTTCTATTTCTATGAAGAATGGCATTGGTATTTGGATGGGGATTATACTGAATCTGTAGATCACATCAGTTGGTATGTACATTCTCACAATGGTAATTCTTCCAATCCAAGAGCGTGGGATATCTTTTCACATTTTTGTGTCCTCTTTACTTTCAGCACTGATTTGTACTTCTCATTGTAGAGATCTTTCATCTCCTTGGTTAAATTGATTCTGAGACTATTTTTTTTTATTGGCAACTATTACAAATGGGCTTCCATTTTTGTTTTCTTTTTTTGCTAGTTCGTTATTGGAGTAAAAAGTGCTACTGATTTTTGCAAGTTGATTTTGTATCCTGCAACTTTACTGAAATTATTTATCAGCTCTAAGAGTTTTCTGGTAGAGTCTTAAGGTTTTTCTGTGTATAAGATGATATCATCTCCATACTGTTTTCCATAATGGATGCACTAATTTACAGTCCCGCCAACAGTGTGGGAGGCTTCCCCTTTCTCCACATCCTCACCAGCATTTGTTATTCTCTGTA
>NW_007726616.1:232059-236629 GCF_000696425.1 Galeopterus variegatus
CAGCAGTGGATTGTAGTTCTCATTATAGAGATTTTTCACATCCTTTGTTAACTCTGTTCCTAAGTATATTATTTTTTTGGTGGCTATTGTAAATGGGCAATCTTTCTTGATTTCTGTCTCTGCATGTTCACTATTGAATAATAGAAATGCTACTGATTTTTGTGTGTTGATTTTGTATCCTGCAACTTTGCTGAAATCATTTATCAACTCCAAGAGTTTTTTTGTAGATGCTTTTAGGCTGTTCAATATACAGGATCATATTATCTGCAAACGGGGACAGTTTGACTTCATCTTTTCCAATCTGAATGCCCTTTATTTCCTTCTCTTCTCTGATTGCTCTGGCTAGTACTTCCAACACTATGTTGAATAGGAGTGGTGAGAGTGTGCATCCTTGTCTAGTTCCTGTTTTAACTTGTAGAGAGTCTTTATCACGAACGAGTGTTGAATTTTATCAAATGCTTTTTCAGCATATATAGAGATGATCATATGGTTTTGTCTTTGCTTTTATTGATGTGGTGTATCACATTTATTTATTTGCATATGTTGAACCAACCTTGCATCCCTGGGATGACTCCCACTTGATCATGGTGTATAATTTTGCATAGGTGCTGCTGTATTCTGTTATCTAGTATTTTATTGAGGATTTTCGCATCTATATTCATCAAGGATATTGGCCTGTAGTTTTCTTTTTTGGTTGTATCTTTACCTAGTTTTGGTATCACGGTTATGTTTTCTTCATAGAATGAGTTTGGGAGAATTGCCTCTGTTTCAATCTTTTGGAATAGTTTGTAGAGAATTAATGTTAATTCCTCTTTGAATGTCTGGTAGAATTCTGCTGTGAATCCATCTGGTCCTGGGCTTTTCTTTGTTGGGAGCCTTCTGATAAAAGCTTCAATCTCTTTTATTGTTATTGGTCTGTTCAGATTTTCTGCATCATCTTGGATCAGTTTTGGTAGTTTGTGTGTGTCCAGAAATTTATCCATTTCCTCCAGATTTTCAAATTTGTGGCATATAGTTGTTTATAGTAGTCTCTAATATTTCTTTGTATTTCTGAGGTATCAGTTGTAATATCACCTTTTTCATTTCTAATCTTTGTTATTTGGGTCTTCTCTCTTCTTTATTTTAGTTAGCTGTACTAATTGTTTGTCAATTTTACTTATCTTTTCAAAAAACCAACTTTTTGATTCATTGATCTTTTGTATCATTTTTTGGGTTTCAATTTTATTAAGTTCTGCTCTGATCTTAATGATTTCTTTCCATCTGCTAACTTTGGGTTTGGATTATTCTTGTTTTTCTAGTTCTTTAAGGTGAAGTATTAGATTGTTCACTTGCCATCTTTCCATTCTTCTGAAGTAAGCATTTAATGCAATAAATTTCCCCCTTAGTACTGCTTTTGCAGTATTTCACAGGTTTGGTATGATGTATCATTGTTTTCATTAGTTTCAATAAATTTTTTTATTTCCTGTTTAATTTCTTATTGGACCCGTGTGTCATTAAGCAGAATGCTGTTTAATTTCCATATGTTTGTATAGTTTCCAGAATTTCATTTGTTATTGATTTCTAATTTTAATCCATTGTGGTCCGAAGAAATACATGATATAATTCCAATTTTTTTGAATTTGTTGAGACTTGATTTGTGACCTAACATGTGATCTATCCTGGAGAATGTTCCAGTTGCTGATGAGAAGAATGTATATTCTGTAGTTGGATGAAATGTTCTATAGACACCTGCCAGGTCCGATTACTCTAAAGTGTAGTTTAAATCCTGTTTTTCTTTGTTGATTTGTTTCCTAGATGATCTGTCCAGTGCTGACAAAGTTTTCAGGTCCCCTTCTAATATTGTATTGTGTCTATCTCTTTCTTTAGGCCTAATAGTGTTTGCTTTATATATCTAGGTTCTCTGATGTTGGGTGTGTGTCTATGTATGATTATTATGCCTTCTTGCTGCATTGATCTCTTTATCATTATATAGTGGCCTTCTTTATCTCTTTTTATAGTTTTTGATTTAAAGTCTATTTTATCTGATATACGAATAGCTACTCCTGCTTGATTTTGGTTTCCATTTGCATGGTATGTCTTTTTCCATTCCTTCACTATTAGTCTGGCTGTCCGTCTTTACAGGTTGGATGAGTCACTTGAAGTCAACATAGAGTTGGGTCTAGCTTTTTATTCTAATCAATCTGTGTCTTTTGATTAGAGAGTTTAATCCATTTATATTTAGGGTTGTTGTTGAAAGGTATTGTCATACCCCTGACATTATTGATTTTTGTTTGGATGTTTTAAATGTCTTTTGTTCCTTTCTTCCACTTTTATTGTTTGTCTTTGATATTTGTTGGTGTTTTGAGGTGGTAATATTTAGTTCCTTCCATTTTCTCATTTGCACTTTTTGTTATGCCAGTGTGTTTGTTCTTCCTTGTGTATTTATGGTAGTGATTAGCATCTTTTGGATTCAAGATGCAGGACTCCTTTGGGGGTACAGTATTCTTGTCTGGCAATCTCTTGTCTTTTAGTATTGTGAATATATCATCCCATTCCTTTCTAGCTTTTAGGGTTTGTGATGAAAAGTCTGATGTTAGCCTGATTGGGGCTCCCTTATACGTGATTTGCTGCTTCTCTCTTGCAGCTTTTAAGATTCTCTCTTTGTCTTTGAGTTTTGCCTATTTGACTATAACATGTCTTGGAGAAGACCTTTTTGGATTGAATACAGTTGGGGATCTCTGAGCTTCCTGAATCTGAAGATCTGTGTCTCTTCCTATACCTGGGAAGTTTTCCGACACTATTATTTTGAATATGTTTTTAATGCAATCTCCTTTTCCTCCCCTTCTGGAATACCCATGACTTGGTTATTTGAGCGCTTAAGGTTGCCTGATATCTCTCTTAGATTTTCTTCAATGTTTTAAATTCTTTTTTCTTTTTTCTTCTTCTTCTTTTTTTTTGTCTGCCTGTGTTATTTCAAACAGCCCATCTTCAAGGTCTGAAGGTCTCTCTNTCCATTATCCCAATGTCTGTCCCTTTCCACTAAACTCTAAGTTCTAAGAAAGCAAGGGTCAGGGCTCTCTTGCTCACCAGTGAATCTCCAGCACCATAATGTCTTGCACATAGCAGGTGCATTATTTGTGTCTGTTGAGTCACTAACCAAACATAAGAACCACCATTATAACATATATTACTTTTGTGGCAGTTATCTTTGTGCTTCTGCCTCCCTAGAGAGGCACTTTGCCTTACAAAAATCTGCATTCCTTNTTTTTTTTTTGTCCACATGTGTTATTTCAAAAAACTATATTCAAGATCAGAAATTCTTTCTTCTGCTTGCTCTAGCTTGCTATTTATGCTCTCAGTTGTGTTTTTTATTTCATTGAATGAGTCCTTCAGTTCCATGAGTTCTGCTACATTTTTTGTAAGGCATTTATCTCTTTATACATTTCCTTCTTCATATCCTAGATGTTTTTCTCATTTCTTTATGTTGTCTGAGTCTTCTCATATCTTGTTGAGTTAAGATTGTTGCTCCAAATTCCTTTTCAGCCATTTCATGTGTTAGAGAATGAGTATTTATTTATTTATTTGATTTTCACTTATTTTTAATTGTGGTTAAGTGATGTTAAGTATATATTATACCCATTAAACAATAACTCCCCATTCCTGTCTTTTCCCAACCCCTGGCAACCACCTAAGAATGAGTATTAAGTAGGACACTTGAAATTTCAGCCACACTCAGATTTGCATACCTACAGCATGATTCTAGAGCTAGAGTAGTTAAGTAGCATGTTACACATAAGTCAAATGATGGCAAGACTCCAGCTAAAATTCCAGTGGCTTTCCATGATCCTGCAGTCAAGTCCAGATTTTCAACAAAGATCTAATGGCCCATATGACCAGTCCCTGCCATCCTTCCCAACCTCATTTTGTACCACTTTTTCCTTATTCACTCTGCCTCAACCACACTGTTCTTATCCCTATTCCTTTAGCTAACCAAGATCTTCCCAAGTCCTTGAGACATTTCATGCTAGATTCCTACATATATTCAGCTCTTCTAGCCACTTTCTCAGAGAAACTTTCCTTAGCTGAAGTAACTTCCATTCCTTTCCATTATCCCAATGTCTGTCCCTTTCCACTAAACTCTAAGTTCTAAGAAAGCAAGGGTCATGGCTCTCTTGCTCACCAGTGAATCTCCAGCACCATTCTGTCTTGCACATAGCAGGTGCATTATTTGTGTCTGTTGAGTCACTAATCAAACATAAGAACCACCATTATAACATATATTACTTTTGTGGCAATTATCTTTGTGCTTCTGCCTCCCTAGAGAGGCACTTTGCCTTACAAAAATCTGCATTCCTTCCACGCTTTCTGTTGACTTATACTTGGTTGGAATTTAATAACTGTTCATTTACTGCCAAGCAAGAGCCCATCTGCTGAAACTACCATTTATTGAGCACCTTCAATATACCACTTAATAGAACTATTTCTGGCATAGGTCCTGAAGATGTGAAAATAACTAAATTTATTCTATGCCGTCAAGTATTCCAAACCTAGCTCATTTCCAATACTGTTAAAATCCCAAGAAAGAACTCTC
>NW_007726616.1:237627-243428 GCF_000696425.1 Galeopterus variegatus
CCTTATGTCCAGTCAAAGAGCTTCATAAGTCATGATAACTCTGTAATGGTTTAACACACAGGTCTGAAAAGAAAGGCTATTTTCCTGAAACATTTTACAGAGGCATTCTTCAAAAGTGATTCATCCTTAGTTAAAACTCTTTGGCATGTTTGGGGATCATCTATCAAGTGTGTTTACAACAAAGTTCTCACTCTCTCCAAACTTGGGATGTGTAAAAATAGCCTACACAATAAAAATAATCCTCACCACCAAAGCAGGTGGATACAGGGTCTGGATACAGCTATAGGCTGAAGCAAAGTGAACCTAAAGGAGTCTCAGAAAAGGGCTCCAGGGACAATCTTATTCTTCACGTTGTCTGCTTGCTCACTCCTGTGGAAACTTCCACCATTACAGCAGAGTTGTTTTAGCTTTCTGTTTTGATCCTAATCAAAATGCAAAATATGAAGCCTGTTGTTGGGAGACAATTCTCCATGGGTCTTTCACATTTCATCATGTCTTCTGAGCAGAGGCACTGACTACTTTTGTTACAGACAATCCTTTCAAAGATTTTGTGTAATAAACAACCTTGGGATGTAGACATTGTATGTCCTTCTGAAACAAAGTTCAAGTCTGTTTACTGACCAAAATAATTAAGATAATGTCTTCAATGGGTGTGAATCACAAGCATTGCTCAATATAAAAGATTTGAGTTTTCTAAACTTGGGATTTCTCTCTTGGAACTCAACCCACAACCTGCTGCATGGTTGCATGTATAAGCATAACCTTGCTCTCTTTGTGTTACCCTGCAGTCATTAGAGCTCAGAGAACCAGCACAAATGTTGATACTCTAGCGACTGCCATTGCTATGAATAATAAACTGTCATTTGTCTCTGATCCAGGAGTCTTGTGTGTTCAACAGCATCCATAAAACTGTAGCAAGCTCACTTGTTAGTATGCAAGTAAGGAAAATATCCCTGCAAGCCCTTGACACCTGCCATATCATCAATGTTCCTTTATCAGTTAGAAGTTGACTTGCAGGGGCTTCTCCTTTGGCCTTTTGAAACCTCCTTAAACTTATAATGTAAATAAGATGATGAGCTTGCTATGTGCATGCTTACTTCAGGACAAGTCACCTCAAGTCCTCTTTGAGGCCTGTTGTTTCTCTTAAGTCCCTTCTATATAGAAACTCATAGAGCCCACTCTGTATAATCAGCTTCCCTAAACTAGGGGACATTCAAGCTTGCTGAAGACCTAGAGATCAGGAGAAAAGAAACAGGGAAAGAAAGGCAACAGAGATTAATCCCAGTTTCTTAGCAATTTTGTCAAGGGTCAGCTGTACTAAATATTATTTAATTCATAATTGAGATATTCTAAGATTTGGTTGATGAATGCATCTTTGGTAACAGTAAAGAATAAAGAACAACTTTAAATCTTTTTGGCCTGTTTTTGATTATTTCATACCAATCTAATAGCCATACATAAATATTCTATTGGAATGGCAGAAATTGGCAAATTACGACACACTGACCAAATTCAGCCCTGTTTTTAAAATAAATTTTTATTGGAATACAGAACACCATTTATCTACGTGTTGTCTATGGCTGCTTTTATGCCACGATGGCAGAGGTAAGTAGTTGCAACAGAGACCAGATGACCCACAGATAACCACAATGTCTTCTGTGCTATTCCTGGAAACACCAAAGTTCACTCACACATTGCGGTTTTTGTATTAGCTGTTCCCTCCATTTGGAATTCCACAAAAAAAGCCAAATAACAGTTCAGACAATGCTAAAGTGCACTTTTTTAAGCAACCTCTTTAACTAGGCTTAGATCTTAGAGGTCACTCTAAAAAAGCAGCATTTTAGCATCCCTCTCTGGCCTCTAACATGTTTTTATTTTTATTTATTTATTTATTTATTTGTATCATTGATGACCACCTCTACTTAAGGACTGTTTGTTGTCTGTCCACATGTTGTCTGCAGTCTCATCACTATGTAGGTTCATAGAAGAGTTTGGGCTGATACAATGACTGCTGTGTCCCCCAGTGCCCTGAATAGAGCATGGAACTTTGTAGATACTCAAATAGTCAAGTGAAAGAACAAAGGTTTTGTTCATAGCTGCATCCTTAATGCCTAGAAAAGTGCATGGCACAAAATAAAAGCTCCCTGATATAGCAGGAAGGAAGAGAGAAGAAAGGAAAGGAAGGAAGGGAGAGGGAGAAGAATAAGGGGTCGGTAGGGGAAGAGAACTTTTGTTCATAGCTGCATCCTTAATGCCTAGAAAAGTGCATGGCACAAAATAAAAGCTCCCTAACATAGCAGGAAGGAAGAGAGAAGAAAGGAAAGGAAGGAAGGGAGAGGGAGAAGAATAAGGGGTCGGTAGGGGAAGAGAAATGGACTCTTGACATTTCTCTGAGTGCAGATTCTAGTAGGAGAGAAAATGAAATGTTATAAAGACAAAATGAAGATGAAAAAAGAGCACCAAAAGAAAAATACTTGTATGTGGCACAGAGCAAGGGAGAGGGAATAGATATCAAAGACCAACTCTACCATTAGAGAGGGTCCCTCATCTCTGGGCTCCTCTGACTGCCCCACATTCACAGCTGCCCCTACACAAATCAGTGAATGAACAACATCCATGCACAGACCCCCAAAGACCTCACGCCTCAAGGGTTTCCTTACAAGCAAAACACAGGACTGAGGGAGCACGGTGGCATAGCTCTAGGCATCTTATTTAATTGACAATCGATACGCAGAACCTGCCATGCCCAAATGCAAAGTCTGAAGTGAAGGAAAGGCATCTGGTTTCCCAGCCAGACATGTCATAGCAGAGTACTAAAAAGTGTGGATGCTGGAGAGACCCAGTTCTCCTGCTCTCCACCTCTCAGCGTCTCCGTTTCCTCATCTACAAAATGGGTATAATAACAATTGTACCTACCTTGTGGGACTGATGTGAGGACTATATGAGTGATTATTTGTAAAACACATGGAATTGTGCCTGAGACACAGGAACTACCAGGTAAGTGTTTAAACAACTTAGGGATGGGACCCACTCCCCTTCCCACTGACACTATGTAATAATAATAACTAGTATTTGTTGTGTTTTCTCTATTTGCCAGGCATCATCCTATGTCCTTCATATGCAATATTTTAGTTGATCCCAGCAAATTCCCAGGAGGTAGTTATTATTATTCCCAACTGATACATGAATAACACAGATGAAAAGACTCGCCTAAGTTTGCAGAGCTAACAAGTCTTAAAGCCAGTATTTAAATTCGCCTGGGACTGGCTTTAGATCAATGGATCAGCAAATCAGTGAATAAATAGATCCAAATAAAGAAACACATTGGTGAACTATAAAGAAAGGCCCTGATGGAGGAAGGGGGTCTCTACTAATGAGCTGAAAACATTAATGGCCTCAGGTGCTCCCTCCCTTAAGACAGGTTGTTTTATATTACTCCCTTAAACATGGTTTCACCCTTTTAAAAGAGTTCCCCAGGGCACTTTAGCTTAACCTTCTCTTCAACTCCTTTATTAAGACACAATAAAATGCCTAACCTTGATAACCAAGATATTAAAGCCTTGCTAAAATACCTCCTTGGTCAATGGCTTGGGTGCAATTTTTCCCTTATAGGTTCACAGATGTCAGTACCAACATTAAAGGGGGGAAATGCTAATAAAGACAGGCCCCACCCAGCCAATGTGCATCAGTAAAAGGTGACTTATTAGGAGAAAGAACAACCTGCCTCCAAGAGACAGCCCTTGCAAACCAGATCCGCAATTAAAGCTAAACTGTGCAATCTTTCCATTTAAAGGGAAATCGATGGCATTGATTGAATCCAGTAAGAACAGCCACATATAAACGCATTACAGATCTGACTGCTACAAAACATTGTTTTGAAATGAAGCATAAAAATCAGTGTGTCTTATGGCCAACCATGATAATTGGGCTACCTGATGGGGAAGCTAAAAAGTTCTCATTTCATCAAGGAATGAGGGGCAACTGCTATGAATGAGGTCTTGCTGGTGATTCATGCTCTGCAAACCCCTCATTTGCTGGTGGGTTTTATTTAACGGTGAGGATTTGAATGGATTTTTTACCCCCTTTCCTGGGTTGCACACAGCAGTCAATTAAATTAGTACCAAAACCTTAAAATACCCCAAAGTAATCAGTTTAGGGGACTTTAGGACACATGGGCTCCAGATTTGGTTTTACAAAGCAATCCTAAATCTCTAGTTAGCTGGGTTTGAGAATTACACCTTTCTTCATTCGAAGGAAATTTAGTAGTAACAGCAAGGTTGACAGAACTGGGAATTATCTTTCAATTTTAGTAGCATCATTCCAGACCAGCACTGAATTTGAGTTTAAACAGTTTTATCAGTCTCAGAAGGTTAATGCTCAGTAATTAAAGGGGCATTCAACTCCCCGACACTAGTGTACTTGTACATTGGGATATNAAAGTATAGTTTAAATCCTGTTTTTCTTTGTTGATTTGTTTCCTAGATGATCTGTCCAGTACTGACAAAGTTTTCAGGTCCCCTTCTAATATTGTATTGTGTCTATCTCTTTCTTTAGGCCTAATAGTGTTTGCTTTATATATCTAGGTTCTCTGATGTTGGGTGTGTGTCTATGTATGATTATTATGCCTTCTTGCTGCATTGATCTCTTTATCATTATATAGTGGCCTTCTTTATCTCTTTTTATAGTTTTTGATTTAAAGTCTATTTTATCTGATATACGAATAGCTACTCCTGCTTGATTTTGGTTTCCATTTGCATGGTATGTCTTTTTCCATTCCTTCACTATTAGTCTGGCTGTCCGTCTTTACAGGTTGGATGAGTCACTTGAAGTCAACATAGAGTTGGGTCTAGCTTTTTATTCTAATCAATCTGTGTCTTTTGATTAGAGAGTTTAATCCATTTATATTTAGGGTTGTTGTTGAAAGGTATTGTCATACCCCTGACATTATTGATTTTTGTTTGGATGTTTTAAATGTCTTTTGTTCCTTTCTTCCACTTTTATTGTTTGTCTTTGATATTTGTTGGTGTTTTGAGGTGGTAATATTTAGTTCCTTCCATTTTCTCATTTGCACTTTTTGTTATGCCAGTGTGTTTGTTCTTCCTTGTGTATTTATGGTAGTGATTAGCATCTTTTGGATTCAAGATGCAGGACTCCTTTGAGGATTTTGTATGGTGGTCATCTTCTGTAGTTTTTCTTTGTCCATGAAATACACTATTTCACCTTCATTTCTGAAGGATAGCTTTGCTGGGTATAGTATTCTTGTCTGGTAGTTTTATTTGTTTTCTTTTAGCATTTTGAACATATCCTCAAATTTTCTTCTGGTCTATAGAGTTTCTGTTGAGAAGTCTGCTGTTAGTCTGATATGGTCTCCCTTACAGGTTACTTGACACTTTCTTTTGCTGCTTTTAGGATTTTTCTCTTTGTTGTTGAGCTTTGACAGTTATGACTAGAAGGATCTTTTGGGACTGAATCTGTTTGGAGATCTTTGAGGCTCCTGGATATGAAGACCTGAGTCTCTTCTTATACCTGGGAGGTTTTCTGTTATTACTTCATTGAATAGGTTTTCAATGCCTTTCCCTTTCCCACCTCTTCTGGAACACCCATGATTTGAATGTTTGTTCAATTTAGTGTGTCCGCTAGCTCTCTTAGATTTTTTTCATTTTTAAAAATTCTTTTTTTCTTTTTTTTTTGTCCACATGTGTTATTTCAAAAAACTATATTCAAGATCAGAAATTCTTTCTTCTGCTTGCTCTAGCTTGCTATTTATGCTCTCAGTTGTGTTTTTTATTTCATTGAATGAG
>NW_007726616.1:244325-245957 GCF_000696425.1 Galeopterus variegatus
GACCAGCACTGAATTTGAGTTTAAACAGTTTTATCAGTCTCAGAAGGTTAATGCTCAGTAATTAAAGGGGCATTCAACTCCCCGACACTAGTGTACTTGTACATTGGGATATCTAAACGTGTAAGTTGCTATAAACTATGCAAAAACAAAAGCATTAATACAAACTTTAAAATGTTATATGAAGATTTGTTCAACAAATTTGGCTTTTTAAAAGAGTAGTTCAGATTTGGAAAAGTCAACCAAGCCAGACACCAAAACCTGCTTGGAAAATATTTATTCTCAAGTTATGATGTTTCTGGCAAACTCGTATTTAAGAGGGACTCTTTGGGAAGCCTCAGAGAAGAAATGATTTTCCACACAAGGCTTTAAAATGGAATATCATGTTTATCTTAGTTATACGGAGGTCTGGAGCTTTTATGTTGCTTATGCCCCAATAAAATAACCTGGTGATATTTCTATCCCATTCGTAGAGTTTCTATTAAATCTGATGCAGAGAAAAGACAGAGTCCTCAAAAAAAGAATTGAAAAAAGCAGCAGCCAATTTTCATGTCTCTAAATGAAAATGAACTAGAATAAAATACCACAATGCTACAAATAAATCCCAGGATCCTGGTAAATATATCTCAAGCATTGAATAGCTAAACTACAAACAAAAACTAAACTAAAAAAGAGAAATAAGGATATAAAACCCAAAGGCTACAGTTTAGCTCTGTTTTTGTCACTTTTTACTATGTAAATTTATTAATTTATTATCACATATTTTTGAACCATTTACTATGCGTCAGGCCCTACTTACTCTAAATGCTGAGGATAACAACAGTAAAAAAAACCAGACTAAAACCTCTGCCTTCCTGAAGCTTACACTCTGAAGGGAAAGATTATATGCAAGCATCGAGTATAGCATGCTGATATTTAGATAAGCAACAGGGCTGCAGCCAGCACAGAGCATGCTTGAATTATGTCACGGTGCCTCCACCTGGGTGGATCAGTTAGAGAAAGGAGTCCCTCCCTGCCCTAGTGCAGGAGTGCACGAAGGACAGAGGATGGGCTGGATTTCAGCCTCTCTCAGGCCTCTTCTTTGGTAGACAGCATAGCTGGTACAATCATACCTGGCATCACAGAGTTTACAGGTGGTCAGGAAAGGCCTAATGAATAAGATCTGACATGAGGAGGAGGCGAATCATCTTGATATCTGAGGGAAGGGTGTTGCAGGCAGAAGGAACAGCAGGTGCCAAGGTCTTAAGGCAAGAACATGCCTGTGTGTTCATGATAGAACAGAGAGACAGAGGGGCTGGGGTGGAGGACCATCTTTTCTTCATCTCTTGCATTTTAAATAAGATACAGATATTTTACTTTTGCTAGAGAGACCTAACTGGATGCTTCAGACCTACACTGAGGAGAGAACTTGCTCTTTAATGTACAGATCTCAAATAAGAATTAAAAACACAACAAAAAAAGACCTGTATCATCTTGTTTCTACACAGCAGATTGGCAATCCTGATGTGAACTTGAATAGTCATTCAACAAACACATATTGAACATTTACTATGAACTAAGTCCTAGCTTGGTAAAGAGTGAAAAAACCAACATGAATGCTGCCTTCAGGAAGCTTACAGTCCACAGTGTGGGGGG